>NC_067124.1:12449520-12549520 GCF_021347895.1 Acanthochromis polyacanthus | reverse complement strand
ATCGAACATGCTGTCATCGCATTGTCAATGGTCCAAACATCCTTTTCCTATTGAGCCGGGGTCAGTGTCCTGAAAAGAATAGGAGTTGTTAACAACAAAAACTGACGCACATATTGACTTAATGAACCATATCTGTGGTAGATTCACCCCTTTCTTTATGGGAAACAATGTGAGTTGTGGAAGATGATGGCAATTTGTTAACAATATGTACACAGAGGGAAACAGGGACAGCAGATCCTTTCATTCTAGAAAAGCTGAGAAAGCAAAGCACATAGACACATTTAACCGAGAGAAAATAAAGTGCCACAAAGAAATAACATATTAAGCACTCTAAAAGTAACAAGTGTGGACGATGCCTCCAAAGTAGAAACCCTCAAAAAGTGATTAATGATCCATTGAGGGAGTAACAACCAACTCAAAGTAAATGGGATTCTGGGAAGAGCGATGAAGAGGAGACTGTGCTGTTTATCACCCAAATACAGACCTGGCCAACAGACTGGCAAAAAATCTGGTAGTGATTTTACAAAGACAAAAGGTAGTCTGTCTTTTCCTTACACAATTCAAGCTCCGCTCTTGAACAATGTGCCATGTTGTATGTACATGATAATGATGATATAATGGTGGAGCTGGAGAGCAGAGGCGAGCTGGCAGTGTGTGACAGGGAGATGGAGAAGCGTGGAGAAACAGATATTGGAGCTCCTGGCGAGAGGGATGGGGAGGGACAGCTGCAGGGAGATAAATATGAAAGCGAGAGAAATTCAAAGAGGGTCTGCTGGTGAGATGGAGAGAGACAGAAAGAAGGATGTGGAAAAACAACAAAAGATGTGGGAAAGGGGAGGAAAATATAAAGTATGAGAGAGTTCACCAATAAAACACAGAAAATGTGGTGCTGTGGAGATAACTTTTAGTGCATGTGACAGCATTTATGGTGCGTATTTAGCATCTTTCAACCTGCAGTTAATCTGCATGAATGATGTGGAGACGGTGTGTGATGATGTGGTGTAAGCAGCACTGACTGACATTAAATAAAAAAGACATTGAATGCATTTACATGACTAAACATGCAAATAGAATGACTGTATGCTCAATTCAAAGATGTAATTCAATTTCAATGTGATCAGTAATTGACTTTCCATATTATTTCTCTTCATTAATTCACTATTACATTGTGTTCACCTTCACAGGTTGTGTTGTTGTGTTTTCAGCGCTAAAGTTGTGGTTGCCATGAGGGATTTTTTTCCCCTTAAAGTTCAACAAAATGTGTTGATTTAAAGGGGAACTTCGGTTTTTTTCAACCCGGGGTCTGTTTTCATATGTCATTTCATACATGTGAGTGATGGAGAAATGAATTTTCGACATAGCTCCAGTATTTAGGCTGTGTCCGAAATCGCATACTAACGTACTACTCATACTAAATGTGACGTCAAAATAAGTATGTAGTGCGTTCACACTGGATAGTATGAATAGATTGAGTACGCGAGAAATACCCGGATGTATACTATATCCGGAAAAATTTTAAGTATGCGCGGTGACCACACTAGCCATACTCAACCGCCCCATAATGCTTTGTGAGCTATTCACCAAAATGCAAGCCTCCGCGGGATATGTGGCCGGACCGCGGCGATTTTTATTTTATTTTATGTGGTTAAGTAGTCATCCTAATCACCCCACAGATTTGAGAAATAGGCGTTTTCTGACCAACATTTTAAATTTGTCAGACGCCTCACAACGTGCTACTGAATGCTAGCAGCTAGTTGCAGCAGCTCGCTTTGCATACAAAACAAGTAGCAGCTACCTCGAGTAGCCTGCAGCTACAACTGAAACGATTCGCATAATCTGGCTAATAACTGCATGAGGAGTGCCGGCTTGAAATTGCCACATTAATTATGCGACTGTTTGTTAGCGTAAAATCGGGGGGGGCAAGTTGCCCCATACTTTCAGCTAGCTGAGCTGCTAGCTGAGCTGCTAAGCTGCCTGCCTGGCTAAATACTGAAGCTATGTCGAAAATTCATTTCTCCATCACTCATGTGTATGAAATGACATATGAAAACAGACCCCAGGTTGAAAAAAACCGAAGTTCCCCTTTAAGAGGCGTCTTTGGTTTGTATTCCCTTAAGTCGCTTTGCAATGACCTTTGCAGCTCTGCTGATGTAATCCACATTTGTTATTTTATTATTCCTGTTTTTATTTTTCCTGGATGTAACTGGGTAACTCAATAGCTAGCTGCTGAAAGATAATGTCTGTGCTCTTAATCCTGCCAGCAAAAGATATGACAGATTAACTGTATCTCCAACCAGCATTAATAGCTATTAGCGGGCATCGATATTTCATTCATTTGAACCTCTGAACAATTTGGAAATAAGTGATTCAGTGGTTTGGATCCAGATTGTGCAGCTTCAAATCATAAACTCCATCAATCATAAACTTTGAAGAAGAGGAGAATGGAATAAAGTGTGTTTTAAGTTTAAATTGTTTTCTCAAATAGTGCTTTGAAGGTTAATAAATAACTGTCAGGCTCATTACCATGGATGAGGAGCACTGAAAGTGCCACAAAATAAAGGAAAGATTGAACATCTGCAGTCACAGGTGTGTACCAATCTTGGCAAACACCAAATGTCTTTGATTTAGGGTATGTAGCTCATTTTCAAAGAAATTTAAGTGTGTTTAGATTCTGTTGGACAGAATACAATTGTCATGTAAACACTCTTTCCATTATTTCCTCTTATTAATGTCTTTATTTTTGGTAATCATGCTTCCACATATGACTTCAATCAGTTTTCAAATTTAGAAATATAGCGGACGTCATCACCGGTATTTTATTTAGTGAAAAGCACATGTGGGCACTGATATTAGTGCAGTCAAGGCAGGTTTCCTCAGTTTATGCAAGTGCTTCGTTCAGAAATTCATGCATGTCAGAGCTCTTCTTTCTAATTACTCGCTGTGGAGTATGTAAACAAGACACCTTATCCCATCACTTTATTCAGCGCTCATGTAAATACTTTGGTGGTAGCCATCAATTATATCTAGACAGGAAACATTTGGCTCATGTAACCACAGCAACTGTTGAGCTCTTTCAACCTTTCAAGCCAAAATGAGTAAGTTCAGTGTGTCCTGGGACTCCCGGATCATTAACGCTTGCTGAAACCCCCTCCTATGTTTGGCCATAACACACCCACGTGCAGGCCTATCATTATTCTCCCTGCTTCTCCAATGCATGAGACTCGAGTTTACTTACGTCCACATACATGCCGCACTTCCTGGCATCTGTAATGTGTCACCTTTTCAGGGATAGAGGAAAAAGCTTCTCAGTTTCACCACTGACCTCAAAGATTTTTGACAAGGGACAATGCATCATCACTTTTAAACAACATTTGTTGATGCAGGAGATCCTTATAGCAGTGAGTTCAAGTAAAAGATCACCACTAGATTGGGATCGTGTCTAAAGATACTGACAACCAACTGGTTCCTGGATAGATTTGTGTGTTATAAATTATCAACAAGGTACCAGATTAAGTTGTTCTAACAGGGATATTAAGCAGGTTAAGGTTAAAATGGCTCAGAGGAAGCTCTGTGGTGGTCGAGTCTTCCTATGTAAAATAAATAAAGACAGAGCAGTTTATTTTTACTGCAGTTAAATAGGAGGAACTAAAGGGGAGAGAGAGAGAGAGAGAGAGAGAGAGAGAGAGAGAGAGAGAGATGGAGAAAGTAGAGGAGAGAGAAAAGAAGAGAAAGTCGTTTATTTTCACTGGGGCAAAATGGGTTTGTTTTAACTCTGCCCTGTTTGGAATTGGACTTATCCCCTGTGTCAGCCAGACAGAGAGTCAAAGAGAAGCGATAGAGAAAAAAGGGGAAGGAAGGTGTGGAAAAAAAAATTAAAAAATGAGACTGAAGAAAAAGAAAGAGAGAAAAAGGAGTCAGAGGTCATGTGTTCGTGCTTAGTGTTGGGAAATTAGAGTCCCTGTCTTAGTTATCTGTCTCACAGCATTACACAACACTCAGCATTTCCCAGGTGTGAATGAGACTCATCTTACCAAAGCAAGTCTGCTGTTGACGCATTCACAGCATTGTGACGTCTCTGCTCTAATTGGTCCCTGCATCTGTGCACAGAATAAAAGATTTTTTTTTTGCAAACTCTATGCTTGGACACATTCACCCTCACTGATTTTTAGCAAATAATGGTTCTGATTATGGAATTGTTTTGGCAGTTGTTACGTAACTTCAATACAACATGCAACTTTTGAGATGATGCAGATTCAGTTTGCCTTCAGGAGGGAAAAGGATTCAAGGCTGCTTAACACAAACACCAGAGGAAATAATGATACTGTAAAACAAACAGAAAGACAAGACACTTATCGTACAGATCCCGCTCACACCTGGTATCTGGATGCAATATGTGGATAACTATTAACATATGTCAATGCAAATCACACATGTCCTCAGAATACATTGCTAACAGAATGTGAGAGGTTCAGTCAATGGTATCATCATCATGAAAAAGTAGAATTATGTGTCAGCGTGAAGCATGTGAAGAAAAATAATATTGCATTTACAGGTACTATTATTTTCATTAATGTGAATATGCTTATTTATGTGGATACTAGCAAATGAAACATGATTTTCAGTCATTCTGCTTGCTTCTCTGAAAGGACACATCACTCACAACACTGGTGATGTGAATGTGCAGAATGCAAAGGAAAGAGTTTGCCAAGTGCTCTGAGCATGCTTCAGGGCTGATTTTCTCGCCTCAGTCACTGCTGGAGCCTGTGTGACATTGTTGATTTCAAAAAGTCACAATAACTAGCTGACATGGACCCCATGGCAGACATTCTGAAAGGTCCTTTTCACTGCTTTTAGACTATGTGTATGAAGAAGCACTTAAAAAGCTTTAGCTGTAAGCTAAAGGTAGGGTTGAGTATCTGAGAAAATAACTGCCCGAGCATCGTTTAAAGGCTACTAGAATAGAATGTAATTCAAAACTATTACATATTTCTCTAGGCCTCAATGGAGAATATCATCATTCAGGCAGAGCAGTGAAGCTTTGCTCCCTTCTTTCATGCTTCAGAGTGAGGAGCTTTATCAACTGCATGGCTATCAGCTGACTAAAAAGGTTCAGTCACATTCATACAGATGTACCCTGTGTTCTTTATATCCTAATACAATGTAATATTGCTGCGATACACTCAGCAGCCGCAGCTCCCTCGACCTCCCCAGCCTCTTCTGAGTATTAATGTCCACATATGTGTTTGGTAAGGGACAGTAGTTCTTCTTGCGTTAAGAATTCCCTTATAAATCAGAGCCCTCTTCTACAATTCTATAAAACCATTTGCTATCAATGATAAATTCCTTGATGTAAAGTCTTTGAATGAAATGTTTCTTTTGTTTTTGGATAATGCTACCATTTAAAAGCTGCCTCTAAGTGAAACCCCTATTGCCCAACACAATGTCTGAAAGATAGAGTTTCAGCAAGAAATGGTTCTAATTATAGAGAATCATGTTAGGAGCCCTATTGCGTAACTTAAAATACAGCAGGGGTGCTTATAAAGATCCAAAAAGTAGATACTGTTCTGAACACCAGGTTAAAGCCAAGAAGGTTGAATTTTCTCAGTTGGTGCCCAGACCTGGCTTTGACCTTTAACTACTGCACTGCTGGATATCCATGACCCCTTTCCGTCAAGGAACATCAAGAATTCAAGTTTTGTTTCTGTGCATTTTTACTAGGAAACAACCAGAACAGAGTGTGTTCCTCCGGTTGCTGAGTCAGTGGAGGTTGCTGGGTTAGTGTCTGTGGATCTCACTCTGCTTTATCTATCCTTCTTGTGGCCTCCTGACATCTTCATGATTGATTCAGTTGGGACTTTGTCGTATTAGGTGTTTGTGAAGGGTTTTAGATTTGTAAATGGTTTTAAGGTGTGAATTAAAGAGTACAAACAAATAAAATGCACCTTTTCTCTTAGAACACTGTCTATGCCTCACCTTTCTGTCTGTCCTGTGTTTGTTTTATGTTTCACTTGGGTGTGCACAGCCCTCAATGGCATAATGTAGGAAACAGCTTGAAATAAACATGATAGGTTAATTTGCCATGAGGGCCGGTGATGGTCACAGTCACAAAGAAGAAAAAAAAAAATTGCACATGAAGCTTAAGCAATGGCACCATGAGTGGTTGGTGTCATTTTTGAGCGGACTTGCAGACAAAAAAAAAGAAAAAAAGGAAACAACCAGAACAAAAACTACAAGAGAGGTCACTGCAAAATACATTGTATATAGTTGCTGAATCGTTGAACAACTTTATAAGATCCAAGAGGATCTCATAAAGCTTTTGAAGTAAAACAAGGGTGAAGTGAGGCTAGTAGAACTGTGTGATTTGACCACAAGCTAATGTTACAAAAGAAAGATTACAGACATTTCATGCTTTTGCTGTAGTGAGCACAGAGTGACCCTACCTATGATACTTGACAGTATACACCGATCAGTCACAGTATTGAAACTGCTAACAGTGAAGTGAATATCATAGATTGTTTGCGTTTCATTACAAAAAGGAAACTCTTTGGTCCGTCCACCTTAAACTTCTTGCAAACAAGCACCTCCCCCTTTTGGTGGCATCACTCTCTGACAGCACCATTCTGCCCAGAAGGACAATGCACCCCGTCAAACCACAAAAACTGATAAGGAACTGTTCAAGAAAAACGACAAGTTGTTGATTCGGCCTCCAAACTTCCCAGAACCTAATATAGTTGAGCAGGGATTGGATTTGCCATAACAAATCCAATCAATGGCAGACCAGTTCCCGTTATTCACAGGATCTGCTCCCAACTTTCCACTGCCAGACACCACAGGACACCCCCAGAGGTCCTTTGTCCAGGCCATGATGGGTCAAAGCTGTTTTGGTGACACAAATTGGGCTCACACATTGTTACACCATGAATTTTGACATTGTGGTTGATTGTTGTATATTATTTACTCTGCTGTCATCCAGAAAGGAAGTGATAGGTCCCTAATGAGGGGTGATTCAGTGACCTGAGTCGTTACGATAAAGAGTCAAAAATCATAAAACTACAAGCTGAAGGAGAAGCAAATGACATTGAATGAAAGATAGAAAGAAAGTTAAATGAATTCTGTTTAAGGAACTGGAAAACAGCCTTATCAGATTTCTGATTAATTCAGTAAAAATGGGGGTTGTTAACAGGTTTACAATTTAGAAGGAGGAAGCATCATTGCAGTCAAAGAAGATACACAAGGAAAGGTACAACACAATATTTAGATGTTTTGCTTTCTCAGTCATTTCTTTTCTCCACCCAACACACTCCACCTTCACCCTCTAGACACGATAGAACCAAGACAGTACGCATTACAAAAAAATCTCTAATATCTCGGTACAATCCACCCATTCCTTCCAACATCATTTCCCTTCTGCACAGTGTTAATATGACCATTATAAACATAAACCAACAACATTCAGATGCTAGGAATTTAGATACTACAGATACAACAAAATAAAAATTTTAATTGTGATACAGTTGCTACCAGATAATCGGTGACTGTATGTGAGTACATCTTTAAAGCAGCCCTCCCAACCCTCTAAATGTACCACACATGGAGAAGACATTAACCATGTGATGGCTGACGTGATGATAATCATGACATGATGGATTTCTTGCATATAAAACTGGCATTTTTCCATGTTCGTACAAAACAATGTTTAGTGAGAACATGCTCCTTGACATGAACTAAAACAGTGTGTTTAAGTTACTTTGGAAACCATTGTCTTGGCCATTGATTCAAGGGCTGTTCCAGCACATCCCCTTAACATGATTTCAAAATGTATTCTTGCATTAAAAGTTCTACATGTTGAAGTGAAACAGGCCTATATTTAAACATATATCTGTAGCACCTGAAGTCTCAGCAACGCCCTTTCAACATTTGTCTTGGCAGCGTTCCTGCCAAGTACTGGCTGAGTGTCCAATCTGCTCTTCATCAATCACTGACAGATTTCATTTTACTGTCCAGAAAGTGCCTGTTAAACCCCAACTCAACCACAACAGCTGAAACTAAATCTGACTGGGGAGCAGTCATTTGTAGTGTCTCATCAACGTCTCCACCCCTGACAAAATGATTTCCATTTTTGTACTGTTAAATGTTCAGATCCCAATAGTCAGATTCACTTGCATCTTGTTTTAATAGTAATAAATATGAAAAACGGGCAATTTTTTAAAGATCTGACAACAGTCCAAATATGAAATGGTGATTTCACTGCAGCACAGAAATGCAATCCACAAAGAAATGGGTGGAGAACATTCCAGGTAAAGCAGAAGAAGTGGCAACAAGACAACCCATTAGGACAATATATAGACTCAGAAGGACACAGTGCAAAGAAAGATTGAGACAGAGCACAGCAGTACTGGATAAGAATGAAAGCTCGTCTGTGGAAAGGATGAAGTGCAGTCAATGGACAGAACACTTCAAGAAACTGCTGAAAACAGAAGAAACAAGCAAAATTAGTAACATGACTGAAAACATTGTAGTCACCAGACCAACACCAAGCACTGTCAAGGCAGTAGTCAAAGTATTATGGAATGGAAAAGAAGCAAAAATTGACATCAGGACCAATTTGTTGAAGGCAGACATAGAAAACACATCCATTGTTGAAAAATGTATATGGTAGTGTCTACAGATACAAACCTGTACCCGTAGCCTGTGGGCTACGGATACGGCACTTTCCATTTGCCAGACAGATACGGACCCGTACGCGAGTCTCGCGAGTCAAGAAGCTGCTAACCACTGCAAACTGTTGAAAGGTAAGCAAAGGTTAGGGTTAGTGTTAGAGTTAGGTTTAGGGTCCGTACCTGTAGTACCGATGCTACGGGTCTGTACCGCTAGCGTCTACCGGGAGTCACGTGACCAGACCTCGCGTATCTGATTGGCAAATGGCAAGTGCCGTATCTGTAGTCCACAGGCTACGGGTACGGGTCCATACCTCTAGCAACAACCAATGTATATGGAAGCATGGGAAAGTCACAAACAGCTGGGGCTAGAGCTTACTAGTGATGAAAGGGAATTTTGAAGAATTCAAGAAATTAAGAGGCATGACCCCACTCTCTGTTGTGGGAAAAACACTCAACCTGAGTATTATCGATTTCATAAAAGGCAACGTCAACAGCAGATTGAGGACTCTTTTGACTCTAACCACCATAAAAAAACAGTGACCAATTATGAAGAGGTAAAGAATCCCAGAGAAGAGAGTGAGAAGGGTGTGCAGTGGAAGATCAAAGAGTAGTAAATGAGCAGTAAGTCATAACAAAAACTGATGCCAAACAATAATGCATTATGTCAGGATCTTTGTTCATGACCATTGATTAGGTAATAAAAGGAACAGCTGGCCTGCTGTGAATGTTATTAGGTAGATTCTCTAATCAAATCTTGATGATCTGGACTTTGCAGATGATCTGGCACCTCTACCAAATAGAATTCAGGATGAAACAACAAGACTACATGAGGAAGCCAGGTATGACTCAATACTAACATACCATTCCTCAGCAGTTTAGGGCCACTACCATCAGGGAATACTTTTGCCATGAAAGGGTGTAAATGATCTTTAACAACAAATGCTTAAGTGGGTGGTAGGTGTCAAAGTAATATCCACATAAACAGCAGAACACAAGGTTGCTCTGTCATGGTCCAACTGAGGCTTCTTCCCCTTCCTTGTGTGTCCTCTATTTTTCCCAACATCTCACATGTTACCAGTTGGTCCTCTTTCTGTGTATGTGGGTGTAATGTCTTGGTCTGTTCTCTCCTGTCTGCCAGTTATTAAATACCTACGGGTCAGCCTCAGCTTGTTCATCACATATCCTCAATCCTCCTTCCGCTCTCAGCCAGCTACCCCACTCAGCACTGTTACTCTGCCAGCTACCTCATCTGCCACATCTCTGTACTTAGACATTTGCCATGGTTCCTTCTTGAACGCCAAACCACCAGGAAGCTCAAGTCTCACCTCTGTCCTTAACCAATCCTACTCTCATCAATAAAGCTACTCACTGAAATGCTGCCACTGTGTTGAGTTCTGCCTCTGAGTCTGCATAACATACCCTGCAGAACATTGCCCAGAGCATCACACTACCTTTGCTAGTTTGTCTTCTTCCCATAGTGCATCCTGCTAAGAGCTCTTCTCCAAGTAAGCATGATTTTTTTCCTGCTTCTGACACATCATATTTAATAACTGTTTAATAACATGTTCATTTTCTCCCTAACATAAAGTCCAACCCTGGACAGGTGTCATTATAATAAGATAATCACTACTATTCATTTTACCTGTCAGTAGCTGTGAGTTATAATTTTATATCTAAATTCATCAGTGAGAGACTGAAATACATTCCAGGAAGTCCAGTTTGAGTAATGGATCTATGAGACTGCAGGCTTGTTGGAAGATAAGGTGGTTTATTTTGGTGGTGATTTTATTTTGCAAAGTTATCATGGCATCCGTCACTTTATTTTTTATTGCAACAATTGCGTATAGAAATACTCCTTTCACATGATCTGCATGTTATGTGCACAATGACTAAGGCAGCTGCAATTATTCATGTAGGGCTGAAGTAACTTTGAATGCAGCCTTTTTTCCCCCTTCACATTCAGTCTTTTGACTTAATTAGACTTTTGCTTAAAACTAATTTTAATGTGTGGTTCAAAATATGTTGATATTTGGACATAATTTTATTGAACCAAAAGTGCTTCTCTCATAAATCTTTTCTGAGATACATTTGTTTAAACAAGAAAAACACCCAGAGAGTTCTGTTCTCCATCAAGGCTCTTCATTCCCCCATATGGCATTGTCAGAAATGCAACATTTTTAAAAAAAATTTAAAAAATGAATTATTTATTTATTAGTTATTGATGATCAGAAACCATGGCACCATGGCCATTAAATGGTGGCCATTTAATATAGATGTACCCAGAAACAAAATGACCTTGTGCTGAGTACAGGTATGTGTAATGCATGTGTATGTTATGTACAGATACCAAATCGCCTGACCTAAATATGTAGCAGGCAGCAGGAATTTAATAAATTGCGCCTTGTATCATTTCTGACGGACAAGTCTCAATAGGTTTGCAGCAGTTGATTTGTAGTAGAACCACAATCACGTGATCGTCAGCAGGAAGCTAACGTAATGTTCACTTGTAGTCGTCGTTACCGTGACACTGTGCTACTGTCTCGCAATGATTCAGAAATCTTTAACAAATCTGTGAATCCAGACTATAAGCTGCTTGACTGCCAAAATCTAATCACTTGGTCCTTGTGTCATTTAGAATAGAATAGAATAGAATAGAATAGAATAGAATAGAATAGAATAGAATAGAATAGAATAGAATAGCCACTTTATTGTCAACCAGAACATACACTAGTTGGTGCATATTATGACTGAAATTCTGGTGCAACAAGCTGGCCATTGGACTGATAAATAAAAAAGCAAGTAAAAAATGTTTTTTTTCCTAAATGAAAACAATTCCAATACCTACATGTAAACAACCAGTGTTTCCCCTGGGTTGAAATGGCTGTGAGGTGGTGGGATCACTTGAACTGAAAGTTGTTGACGGGGGGGGATATATATATATATATAAACTATCGGGACGTCTCTGCCGCAGCCGCGCAGAGAGAACAGTCCATGGTGGGAGTCCATTTCTGACCTTCCCTGAAAATTTAATCCAAATCCATTAGTCCATTTTTGAATAATGTTGCAAACAAATAGACACATAGACAGACAAACCAGTGCTGATTGTCACATAACTCCACTGCATTCCTTGGCAGAGTAACTATGGGGATGGCTAGTAACTACATCATTGTGTCCAAAAACGTCACTTCCGTGTCCTACCAAACCAACAATATAATGGTGCTGTGTTGTGTCCCGTGTTGCAACAATAGAAATGATGTAAATAAAACGATATCTTTCTACCGCTTTCCTCTGGACGAAAAGAAGAAGAGAAGATGGCTGACACTGATGAGGTAAATCGGATTTCTAATCTTAGAAAATACATTTAGCGCCGGGAGCTAACGTGCGCTAGCTAGTATTAGCCGCTTGAATCATGTTATCTTTTTGTGTTACGAGGAGTGTTTGGGCCACATTACAAAAGAAACTAAAAGTGGTCGTGATTAAAGTATCTGATAATAAGTTTATACTTTTAATTTATAAGAATAAAGTCTGCAGAGAGAGACTTTTGTCCCAGTTTTGGGGACTTGGACTTGCTTGACCAATCTGCCCAAAATACTCAACTTGACTAGGATATGGGTCTATGTGACTTGGATTTAACTGAGTCCAATACTTGGACTGACTTGCTAAAAATGTTTGGCTAAGATTATTTTAACTGTTATGGATTCATGATTAGTGTAAAGAGATGCGTAGTTATTTACATATGCAAATTAGCCATGTGCTCCCCGCACAAGTTAGCACTAGAGTGTGCTGCCATGTGAGCTGTCAAACTGAGCATGATAGACATTTCTTGAGTTAACTCAAAATTTTCTAATCTAACATAACAACTCTAACAAAGCCAAGTAAACGACATTTAACCTCACACAGATGATAAAGCTCGCTTTATTCTGACATCCTGTGTTTGTTAGCTTACGCTACTTCGCTAATCACCTCAACACTGTACGTTTTCTTTTTCATTGACGCCTGCACTTTCCCTTTAAAACCACCTGCCAGCACACTAACATTTACAACTCTGTTTGAGTTATAAGAGTTAAGACCTCGCTTTACCGACTTCGGAAAATTCGCAAAATAAGATGTCACAGTGAAAAAGGTGACCGGTTCTTTCACTACTGCCATTGTGTTTTCATTCGGTGCGCCGTGGCGTAGGACACGGAAGTGGTCTGTGACGTCACACTAGCCATTCCCATAAAAGGCTCAATGTAAACCTTCTCTTTGCCAAATGCAATTAAAAGCCTGACAGAGGTAACTAAATAAAAACAGCTTGAAGGTACAATAAAATAATGGGAGGAAACTAGAAACTAAACAGAAGAAACACACATAAGGCAGAACATAATGAGTGAGAGACTTCAGCTTTTGGGTCAAAGAGAATGAGATCAGGTGACTGAATCTCCAAGAGCCACAGAGTAAAAGATCAGTGGGTTTGTCAGTGGGTTAGAGGAGATGCAGCGTCCAGAACCTCTGGATTGTTGATCGCGGCGGTCACAAGTCCATCTCACCCTGGACAGCTGTGACTTATCCACTGTGACCTCTGAATGAAATATACCTGTATCTCAGCACGATGGTCTATATTCTCCCTGCTTTATCTGCACTGGGCCTGCTGGGAGAGGAATGAAAAAGAAGGATTGACAAGGTTTCTCTTACAAGGCCGTGACAAGAAAGGACTGCTGAGGCTTTAACGTGAAACATTAGTAGGTATGTGTCCCCCTTTGTAAGATGCTGCCTGTTACGCCATGGATGCTATTTACCCTCTTATCACTAACTTAGCAGGGCCCCTGAGGTTTGGCCATTTTGAATGGCGGTACTAAAACATAGAGGATTCCCTTTGTAGTGTAAAAGTAGGAAGTGGGGTTCACCAATCAGTGACGGTGATGTATCTGGGAGATGTAGAGCCGACAGTCCTCTCTGTGGGGGTGCTTTGTTCTTTGTGTTACTGTCCTGATGGATCATTATGGGTGAAATCACAAAGCTGTAACTCTCCACATGCAGATAAGTCTTACTCTTGAATTTTATCTTTGCTGTGCCATGTTGCAACCTGATATGTCTAAACTGATTTGAGGAAAGCAAAAGAACCAGTTTCCTCTGTTCAAATGCATTAAAAAAAAAAAAAAAAAAAAAACAATTGTTGCACTTTTTTATTTCTGAAAATTCTAAAATAACACTGGAGGTCTTCACACCACATCAGTTTATTATGATTGGTTGATATAAATCACACTGCTATGTGATAAAGTGTTGAGTGACAGTTACACAGAGACTTTTACAGGAGCTTCCAGGGGTCTTTATAAAAAAGCCAGATAACATTAGTCATCATATTACAATATCCACTTCCGTTTTCATATCAGCAGATCCCAATAGGTTATTTTCTCTGCGTTTGGAGAAATTCAGTCCAACGGAAGCAAGAGAAACTGTGGTGGATGACTTCATGACATGCAGCTGGGAAGGATAATATTGACAACTGATTCTCAATATTACAAGGGACTTGCATGCCAAAAACAGCAAGTGTGTCAAAAAATGAGAGAACAATGAAATCACTGACCAAACAATGGATCTCCACGCTTTCTGATAGAATGCGCAGAACACAGTTGCTTGCAAGTCAGTGCAATTTCCTCGTGAAATATTCACTTAGAATGAAGATGAAACCCATTATCATGTTTTATTGACAGTTTGTTTTTTTGACAGCTTGGCAGCAGCGGCCAAGAAAGTTCAGCATTTCAGTGTTCATTGCTGGAGGTTTATAAGACTCTAAGAATCCTTCATTTTGCAGCTCTCTCAAACATATCTTTCCAGGTTGTTCTGTGACCATAGACCTTGAGGGTCAATAGTGACCCCAGACCTGACATTCTGCACTTTGACTCCTGAGGCTACAGATCTCACAGGCAATTATGTCTGGCCACTGAGCACATCAGAATCAAAGGAAAAGCAGGGCTGTGGTTGAAGTGTGAGTGTGTTATGCAGATAATTATGACCATCTAGTCAACAAATCAATCTCAGAATGAACTGAAACGTGCAGAGGTGGCTTGTGTTTGCATGTGTGCGAGAGAGTACGGGTGCGTTTCTGCATGAGAGAGTCTCACACCAAAGGTGGAGGTGATGCAGAGAGAGAACAATTTGACCCAAACTTCCTCTGAACCTGGGCTAGCAGGGGTCCACTTCTGTCACATGTTTGTCTGTCTGTTCAGATAAGAACCATGAGCACAGAGAAAGGTCCGCAGAGTGGCCAGGCACTAGGATATGTTGAAAATGTAATGGGTTAAAGCCCACACATCATGTGCTAGCATAATCAAAGGCTCTTATCTGGATCGTAAATGAGATGAGAGATAAAATTAAATGCTTTTATCATGTCTGAAAAAACAGAACCAGAATCAAGAAATCTCACAATCAGGACAACATTAAGATAAAGACAATGGAGATGTTAAAAGAAATAGTAGATAACATGTAGATCACAAACGACAAACTAATGTTTATCTTGTTAAATCACACCGATACTCTTTGTCCTGCATGTTTTAAACGTTATAAAGTAAGAAAATAATACAAGATTAATTAATTCATGAAGTGTGTAGTGCATACAATGTATTACTGGTTTCCTGTGAATGTCATGTGTTTTGTTGCACATCACAGTCTGTCTTCATGTCTAAACGTTTAATTTTGCACATTCAGGTTGCTTCTTCCAAACAGATACAACCAAATGATAAACTGAGACAGTGAGCAATGCAAACATAAAATACGTCTATTAGATATGACAGGGAGAAAATACATTCATCATTTACTGGTTTTCTGATCACCTTACATAACACTTGGATATACTGTATGATGGACATAGCTTTGGTGAAACGTCAGTAACTAATGTCATACTTCTGATCATTGTTCACCCTCCTAAGTGTTGCTTAACCGAGTTAAAGCTCGTCTCTCTTACAAAGTATCTGCGATGTGAGTTGAAGTCTTGTGATCTGCACAGCAGGCGTCCTCCACCTGTTCTCTCATGTCTGGTGTCATAATAACTGTTACCTGCATGTGTGTGTGTGTGTGTGTGTGTGTGTACACTCAGAAAACTTCCTTTGTGTGCAGTTGAGATTAAAATAAAGGTCAAATTTCAAAATAGGCATACAATAGGCAACAAGTACTAAGTGCTCATGTAATAATATAGTAATGTAGTTAGTACTCGATGGGATGCCAGCACTTTGATAGAAATGACGTGACTTTCATTGTCTGCATCACCTCCATGCTCTTGCACTGTGCTACCTGATCAAATAAATAAATGAATAAATAAATGCTTTTACAGAATTCAGTTAAAAAAATGCATTTGGTCAGTTGTGCTGATCATAATCATTTACAAACTATACTAAGCCACACCGTGCACACACGTCTGATTTACCACTAAATGGGGCCCCTTCTAGCGTACAATAACCAGAACAGACCCCCATGTAGGTGGTTTGTGTGGCAGCAGCCTGTATAGTGTATTTAGGATGTTTAAGGGTTTAAAGTTGCCATTACAAAGAATGTCAATATGAGTGGCCATTGAGCTCTCTTCTGGTGGGGAAGTCCAAGAATTTCACACCTTGATGCCTGAATTTATTTACAATTAAATAAAAAAAACCTTTTGGTGTGTTTTTGCTTTCCAGCTGATACTAAAATAAGTGGAGATTGTTAGTTCATCTATTACACATGGAACATAGATGCATAGATATCTAATAATAATAACAGATACATAATAATTAGGTCCTACTCTGACTGGTCCTACGAGAAACCAGTGCTTGCAAAAGGTTCCGAGGTACGTATTGAATATGCACAAACCGTCATTGGGGGAAGGGATATGCTATCTTGGCTGCAGTCTAAATGAAACTGGTATGTAGCGAATTCGTGACAATAGGCATCAAGGACTTAGTAAAAGGTTGTCTATCAAATCACTCTGCAGCAATTGGGTAGGTATACAACCAATCAGCGCAACGAATAGGCTCCTCGAGCGCCGGAAATCAGAGGATGCGGTAGTTCGGTGAAGCCTTATTTATTCAGTCAATGGGTGAAGCTCAAGTATATTACAGACATGTTAACAGAAAGATTATTCAGAGTCGTTGCTAATGGAGCTCAACGACTGTTGTCGTTTTTGTTGTCGACCCTGGCAGAGAATTAAATTCATTGCCGTGGGTTGTCTAGCGCGGCTAGGCTAGTTGTTTCCGATTGTTTCTGTCAGAATCGTCGCGCCTCTGTCGTCACTTAGTTACACCCGCCTTCTGACTCTACACTTCATGGTGATTCATCCGGCCAGTTTTAGGAGCATCCAACCTCGAGCCTTATGGAGGGTAACTAGACCCACCCTGGCAGAGAATTAAATTCGTTGCCGTGGGTTGTCTAGCGCGGCCAGGCTACCCTTCAACTGCTCTCTTAGCAAATTAAGACATCTAATAATAGTTTAGTTCAACACAGAAATGAGTGAAAATGTGCTGTACCTCTTTTTAGAAAACACAGATTCTTGGCTCTTTTAATGAAATTAATATAATTTATTCTTCTTGACCTGCAATATTGATTGGTCTTCCTTTATGGATTTCTCCACCATGAAGGTCTCACATCTTATCATTTTCAACTATTTGACAGCAAACACAGGAACAAAATGTTTTACTTTAGAGAGGTTCCCTATTAACCTTCACTTGGTTATTTGTGTGTATACTGGAGACTACTGACATAATCTGTACTCATTATATTGTGGATGATCTTAAAGTATTAACACATGAAAGACTGTGTGGTCATTATATCATATAGCACTCACAATCGCTGTTTAGGTCTGTACTCAATATTTTCAGGGAATTCTTGCACCATCACTCATGGCGTCCATTACAGGAAGCAGCACGCAGGAAGGTCTGTTTCCCTTTAATATCAGCTTCCAGTCTCACAGCTGTTAGTGAAAAAGGTTGTCAGACTCATTTACCTGACAACGATTGGCTTTCCACTGTAGACTCTGGGAATGTTTTCCAGCCAGCTTTAGCTTAAGATGCAATACTGAATTCAAAGTCAGCTGTTGGCCAATGAGTAATGTGCATTTACTGAGGAGAGTCAGATAGAAACAATGTTAGCTTATCTATTTGTCAACTAAAATCGGAAAGTAATTTCACTTGAATACTGATGCAAGGCGTTTATACCAAAGAATTACTGGAAATTGCTAACCTGCTAGTTTGATATCCCTTGGTAATAAAAGGTGGACTTTGGGCCAACTTGTGTAAAAACACAACTCCAACACAGTTCATTCCGAAACATTGCATTTAAAACAGTTCTTACCCTTTATGTCCATGTACAGTTTTTAATTAAATCACTCCACAGCTAGCCAATCAATAGCACCAGTTTTTAGTGACAGTTAAAACATGGAAAAGAATCACCCATTACTAACTTACAGCCATCATTTAGCTCTTAGATAAAAGCCACAGAGTCCCCTGAGTAAAACCATTACTCCAATAATAGCAGCTCTTTGAAGCAGAGGAAAAGGACAGCGGACTTCCTGCTTCATACAGGTCAGTCAGACTTGTGCAGTTGCTAATTGTATATGGAAGTGTGTCCATCTGTGACTGCTGGAGTGGAAGTGAAGCTGCATGAGTTCATCAGTGAATCAACCCAGATGTATTTTTCATAAGAAAATTAACCAAACAAGAAATAATTTCCTTTAGTGACTAATGAACACATCAGACTACAAGAACATGTCAGTAATTTTTATTAGGAAGTGTGTTTTGGGCGGAAATGTCATTACTTCTCTTTAATGCGTTTTTTTTTTAAATCTTATTCCAGTGTATTTCTTCATAGATAGTCACATTTCATGTTAAAAGCATCTTACAGTAACTGTTCATATGTTTTCACTTAAGTAAATTGTTACTCTGGAAAAAAATTGACAAATTAATTTGCAAAACAAGGGTAATCATTATAAAAGAAGACAAACAATTTTTACTTTAATGTTAAAGGGCAACTCCACCCATCCATCGATACATTTTTTTCCATTTATTCAGAGACTGATTGTGCTTGAAGCAGGCTAAGCAAAGCACTCCAGATGTTGCTTTCCCCAGCAGTGTTTTCCAGTTCCTCCTGGGGAATCCTTAGATCTCTCCGGGCCAAACGAGATATGTAATCACTCCAACAAGTTCTGTGTCTATCCCAGGCTCTCTCTATTGGACATACCAAGAACATCTCCAAAGGAAGCAGAGGTGGGTAGTAACGAGTTACATTTACTCTGTTACATTTACTTGAGAAATTTTTTGAAAAAAAAAAAAAAGAACTTCTGAGACTAGTTTTACTCTGCTATACTTTGTACATTTTTAGATTTGTCAAGAAGAAACGCTACTCTTACTCCGTTACACTGCGCTACACTCGACTCGTTGCTTTTTTATTTACACTATTAATATATGTGTTTTATTTTGCCAGAGAGATGCCCCTAGTAGATCTACCACATAACTGTGTTTCACCAATCAGACGAAGAAACAATAATCACATGACTCTGTTTCACTAGATGTCGCCCATAGACATATACACAGTATACACCCCCTGTCAAAAGTTTTGAGATGGTTTCTAATTTATTTGAATGAGAGAGTGTCTCAAAACTTTTGACAGAGGGTGTATATATTACATATATGAAGTAGTGTTACTCTTACTTGAGTACAATTTTTGGCTACTCTACCCATCTCTGAAATGAAGGTGTCCAGGAGGCTTCCTAATTAGATACCCAAACCTCAGCTGGCTCATTTTGCGTCCTTCGAAAGAGCAGTGACTCTACACTGAGCTACTTCGGGATGTCCAGGCTTCTCACCTGGTCTCTAAGGCTGAGTCTAGTCACCCTATGGACCCTGGTTGGTTGCTTGTATCCTCAAACTCATTCTTTCAGTCACAAACCAGAGCTTGTAGGTTAAAAGTTGAAATATAGATTGATTGGTATATTAAGAGATTTGTCTTCTAGCTCCCACGTCACCACAAAAGTCTGGTACAACGGTGGGATTACTGCTGATGCTGGACTAATCTGGCTGTCAATCTTACATTGTGAACAAGATCCCAAGCTATTTAAGCTACTCTGCTTGGGCCAGCAGCTCACCCTGAATATGTATCTACAGCTATTGATGAGAAACAATATGCTGTAGGAGTTTTTGTGGATTTGAGTAAAGCATTCGATACAATTAATCATTCCTTACTTCTGCAGAAATTGGAGCGTTATGGTATCAGAGGCGTTACATTAAACTGGATAAGAAGTTATTTAACTAATAGGTTTCAGTATGTAAAATTTAACAATACTATGTCACATTCTAGAAAAGTAAGTTGTGGTGTTCCACAGGGCTCGGTATTAGGACCTAAGTTATTTATACTTTATTTGAATGATATTGGTACAGCACTTAATAAGTTGAAATTTATTACATTTGCTGATGATACAAACTTATTTAGTTCAGGACCAGACATTAAAGAATTGTTGATAACGGTAGAAAAGGAGTTGATCAGATTAAAGAAATGGTTTGATATCAATAAGTTATCATTAAACAAAACTAAAACAAAATTTATGGTGTTTGGTGGTGTTAGGGATAATTGTGAAATTCACTTAAAATTAAATGGAGTCGAAATAGAAAGAGTATATGAAACCAGATTTTTGGGATTAGTTTTAGATCATAAACTCAGTTGGAAGCCACATATAGAATATATAAAACAGAAATTATCTAAAACTATTGGTATTATTTACAAAACAAGCCATTTTCTGAACAAGAAAGGTCTGCATATATTGTATTTCTCACTTATAATGCCATATCTGACATATTGTGTTGAGGTTTGGGGTAATACTTATAGAACGTATATAGGCCCTATAATTAAACTTCAGAAAAGAATTATTCGAATAATAAATAAAGCTTCTTTATGTGAAACTACCAAGAAACTATTTATAGAGTCATGTACCTTGAAATTTTTAGATATTGTATACTTAAAAACATTAGAAATACTATTTAAAGTAAAGAATAAAAGTCTCCCTATATGTATTCAACAATTTTTTAAATTAAGAGAAAAAAATTATAACTTAAGAGGGCTGAGTGTCTTTGAAAGGGGTAAGGTGAGAACTAATGTTAAATACAGATGTGTCTCATATCTGGGTGTTAAATTATGGAATGGACTGAGTGAGGATTTGAAGCTGTGTAATTCTCTGTTGAGTTTTAAAAAAGCACTGAAAGGGACAATAATAAAAGAGTACAATGTAAATGACTGATATGTGAAAAAAAAAACTAAGAAGGCTAATGCAGAGTAAAATCTTGTTTTTTTTTCATCCTTTGTGTCTTCTATTTCATATATTACTGTAATGCTCGCTGATTCTAGGGATTGTATAGGATAGGCAAAATAAGCTTCGGCTTCTGCCTATTCCTCTTTCGGTTACAGAACGTGTAAAAATTCTTATTTTATATACATGTGTATGTGTATATGTGTATGTATGTATGTATATGTATATGTATATATATATATATATATATATATATATATATATTTTTTTTTTTTTTCTGAAGGTTTGGGATTTTTTTGCTTGTTTCTTTTCTTTTTTCATCTTTTTTAGAGAGGAGTAGAGGATGAGGAAAGAGTAAGAGAAGAAAAGGGCGGGAAGGGAAAGGAAGAAAAAAATTGTTTGCTGTAATCTTTGTAACCGAAATAAACCATTCATTCATCATCATCATCACCCCAACCCACAGGGAGCAATGCACCGGTTTCCATCAGAGAAGCCACGACCTCAGACTTGGAGCTGCTGATTCTTATCCCCACCATTTTACTCTCAGCTCCTCCAGTGTGTGTCGAAGGTCATGACTTGTTGAAGCCAATAGAACAACATCATCTGCAAAAAGACAGAGATGTGACTCTGAGGCTCCCAAACAGGAGACCACTCTACTCCAACAATTTATTGCACTTCCAAAAAGCTGGAGGGCTTCTGAGAGACAAAAACAAGATCAGAACTAAAAGGGCAGATGCCAAGATAACGTGACACCCCAAACAACACTGGATCCTATGATTTTAATGATGAAACTATAAAACATATTTTATTAAACCTGACAAAACTCTTTAATCCTTATATCCTGCACCGCTGTCCCTCCAGTAAGTAATGCAGGCCTTTTGGAAATTAAAAACTTAAATTTTAAGCTCAAAATACTCCAGATGACACCACTAAACGACAGAAGTTGTACTCATCATAACAAGTGCTGACTCAACTACACCTGTGCACTCAGTGGATTGCCCCTCTAACACCTTCAAAGCTTTAAGTGTATGATATTGCTCACATTTTAAAGATATTTTTCATATTGACCTGACCAATTCATGACACGAGATGTAAAGATCACTTTAGCAAGAGTTCAATTTCTTGGCTTCAGAATTGCAGAGTTGTTAAAGAAGATGGATGCCTCTCAGAGGACGTGAATGGGGGGCCTACTATGACACATTTCATCTGGAAATACACATGCAGCAATTAATCAATCTGAATCTTTAATTCCATGATGTCCTTAAAACCCTAAAGATTATTCCTCATGGCATTATTTTGGCCCATGTTATGAATTGTGTCAAATCCCCACAGCAATGTCAGTCAAACACCTGCTCTGTGCTCAGGGAATATTTGTAAGTCTTAAAACTAATATTGCCTTTACTACATAATTACAGTGAAGGACAGTGACAAGCTCTTCAACATAAATCACTTCTTCTGTAACAACTGGGGTTTTTGAATAATAAATGATGACAATTCTTCCCTGAATCTAATCTTTTCTGTGTAATTCAGTGAGAGTTTATAACTATTTTTTTTTACAGAAAATCATGTAAATAATCCTAAACTAACATTGTGAAAGTGAGGATGTGTTCATGTTTGAGAATAAGTTTCTGGAGTAGATGACCCAAATGTGATAGAGGTGTGGTATTTTACACAAATGACAACACGGCAACACTCACGTGTCATGGGCACATCACAGCATCCTCTTCAGTCAGAATGCAGCACATAAATCAAGGTGCTTAGATTAGATGAAATTATGTGCCTGAAACCATTGGGGCTGTTGTATTTGGTTATGCAAAAAAAAAAAAAAAAAAAAAACTTCATCTAATGACAAATGGATCTAACTATGCATTTCTGGCTCTTTTCAAAAACACTTTATTCCTTTAATGTGATAGTAATTTAACATGTCAAATTTTTACATTAAAGTAAAAAAAATCTTTTAATGTTAATTTCCGTGTTACTTGTGAGTCCTCTGTAATGTTTTGAACATGTCATATGATCTTACTTTTCATATTAAGAGCAATACAATGAACGTATTCCTGTACATTAGAGGATTGACTCAGGAGCAGCTGATGAATGAAGCTAGAAACAATACATACATGGTTGAAAAAGATGTTAATTGTTCTGTTAATCACTGCTGAAAACTCCATTCAGCAGTAACTCTGCTCACAATCACAAAATGTAGTATAAACTTGGCACACATGCACATACTGCGAGATCTTTTTGGCTTGTAATATTATAATCTCTGTATTGCCATGTTGCAAACATATGGAACTGTTGGTAAATGCTGCTCATTGTCCTGTGAGGGGGGATGATGATTGAATACATGTCAGCTATAATTCTCGCAGGTTGTGGCCCTGAGGTCTGCATGACCTCAAATAACACCCGCCGCTGGCTGAGACGTCAGACCGAAGAGGACGGGGGGCCACTAGAGGAGAGCAGAGGAGGTGGTAAGATATAGAAACAGTATGGTGGAAGAAACAAAGACAGAGAGACAGAAGGGGGGGAAAGGCAAAAGTAACAAGAGAGCATTAAGTTGATAGGAGGAAAACAGAGGGAAGTACTGTATATAGAAAGAGCTGTTCTTAAATTGTGCATGGTGGTCTGATTTTAAAAATCACCCTGGTAACAATACCACAACAAGATGGGTGGAGAATCCCCATTTAGACGCTCATTCTCTGCTATTTTCACCTCTCAACACTTATTCCCCTGACTCTCTGATGAGTTCACACAAGTACCATCCTGATTGCTGCAGTCTCCTTCTTTTCCCTCTTTTTCCCTCAAAATCAAGCCCCTCCTTATTGTCTCTGCGGCCACGCCGGTGTGTTCGTATGGATGTGTGCGCTGGTTCCGTCCACAGAGGACAGCAGCTCAGCAGGTCATCGTGGCATTAGTGGAAACTCTGAGCCTGCACCCAGCGGCAGGAGGGAGGAGGAGGAAGATGAGGAAGATGCTTTCCTCTTGGGGATCAAAGGTTACTTCTATCCATTACGAGCAGTGCTCCCCCTCAGCTCAGTGTGTGGAGGAAGAGCTTAAAGTGTGTGTACGTGGAATGTGTGTTAGGATTCAGACTGTCTGGAGAAAATCAGACAGCTGTAGCCTAGACAAAATCATGCACTTAGATTCTGATTTATTTAGATGAACATGAATTTGTTCTAGTATTATAAATGTTCAACTTCTCATGTAAAAAAAAAAATCCAAAAACTATTTTATTCACTTACAGCTGCTGGACACTAGACTTGACTAGAGTTGCATTTCATTGAGTTAAGTTGAATGTGTAGTTGATGTAGTGAGTAGATGGATGTACAAATGATCAAGCTTTCTTATTTGGGACCCAAAATTAAGTAACGTAAAATATTTTACATGTTGTTAGACATGATAATTTTTGTGTTTTCACCCTAAACAAAAACAATCTTACTGAAGAAGTCACTGAAAATTTTGCTGAAGACCCAAATTTTCTGTTTCTAGAAGATTCAAATATTAGAATAGCTCCGCAGAAGCCAAATTTTCACTATTAGCCACTTAAAATGAAAGAAAAGCCAACATTTTCAAACAAGAATGGCACTGGGGCCCTAAAAAGTTTTTTTTAAGTGTATATGTATGGGTGTATGCATATTTCCTCCCAAAAATGCAGTCTTTGGCCGACATTTCACCAGCCTATGAGACCTTCAGCATTAGCAGGATTTAATGTGTTTGCACACAAAGGTGGCATTGCTACATACGTGTTACTGAAAAGCAGATGATTTCTGAGATTTTTTTTCACATTCCCTTCACTCTCGGCAGTCTCCCACTATCACTGGCAACTTGTAACAGCAAACACAACAAGCCCAAGCTGAGCGATCACATTTCTTGCAGCCTCCACATGGTCTCCTTATAGCCAAGGTAGCTCTGATGTGTTGATAGATTTAAGATATTTCCCCAGTGTCTTGAAGAGAGAAAAAGAAAAATCATAGCAATTATAACAGGAGGAAACCTCCAAGTCAGGTGATGCAGTTATCAAGCTACGATGTCTGCAAGAGAGGAGGTCTGGGTAGATGGATGGATCAGCAAAAACTGTTGAAATTAATACTCAGCATTACTTCTAACCATTACCTACTATCTGAACAGCATGTTTTGTTTTGTAACCATGGTAACCGCATATTTCCCTTAACATAAGTGGGCTTTTTTTGACTCTCCTATTGGTCGTTTTTAGAAACACACCTATATTGTTGTTTTGGTTGAAGGGCTTGTTGAGATTGGAACAAAGGACAACATACTGATCCCTTCAGTGCCATTACCGTCCTAATTTACACATAAAACTTCGGCTATGTAAACTTTTGTTATGTAATGTTTCCCATAGCATTACAGTGTTTTCTTGACTACAGTTACTATTTCTGAAATTGTCTTTGTGAAATGTCTTAATTCAATAATCTGGGTGTAAAGGTATCAGTTTTAAATCAAATGCAGCCAATCCTCTCTGGCAAATATGTCTGTCTGTACATGGTGTATTTATTAAAGAGTAAAGTAACAGTCAAATGTATTGCCTTCTAATGAGACAAAAAAGACTGCTTGACTTCTGCCCTCCCTATATCATATTTCTTCCTGATGGTTGATTGTGTCTTTGTGGAGGAGGGCAAAGAAGATTTTATCCATTTTCCCAAATTTGGGAAAATCACAGCTTAACATACTGCCCTCCAGAGAGACGTGAGGAAATCATAGACAGAAGGTTGCGACAAATTTAAGAGCAGAGACAGATGGTACCAATTGGACCTGAACTCCTTTGAGTAACACTCTTTATGTTTGGGTGGAGAGCGGAGGGGAGGCCAACATGGTAGCCTGCTCTGTGTGTGTGCGTGTGCGTGTGCGTGTGCGTGTGTGTGTGTGTGTGTGTGTATTGGATGTTTCTATACGACTGTGTCACGCCCAGCTCAATTCATTCTGTGTCGGTGTGTCTGTGGTCTCTGTCTCTGACATAATCCCACCACTCACAAGTCTCCATGTCAACATCCAATCAGCGGCCTATTTTTGGTGGCTTTCCGATTGAGTTGTCTAGAAAGTGTACTTCACGCCCTAAAAACCACACCTCACAACGTCTCTGACTCGAGACTGCGGTTAAACGACACTCAATTTGGATATATCCCACCCACCCATTCAATTGCACTCAATCAAAAATGTTAAGCTTCTTTAAACCCACCCCTTAGACTTTAACAAAATATACCAATTGGCTCTAGCTTGAACCCATGTGTATTGAGTGCACTTTAATACTAGAAAACTAGTTTTCTGAAAACACAAGCTGATGTATGTCTTGTGCAATAAATTCAGTAATGTCATCCGTTATGCTCTTAAAATGAGCCCACCGGGACACTGTGCATAAGCAACAAACAAATCATATCTCATAGATAAACATGAAGGAGAAAAAATGGTTCTGCTCATACTGCAAATAGACTTTTGTTATTTTTAAAGCCCAGGAAACGTGCCCAGTAACAATGATGGAGAATTTAAATCACAAATCTGTCTTAGACCCTTCTTTAAATACCAAAAGGAACAGATCAGAACAGATTTATAGAACTGAACTTCTTAAACAGTGAAACATTTGGCTACAATAGCTGATACAGATTGCTAAAAGTAGCAGGTTTATTTATCATTACATTGTTGGATGATTCAAATTTTGCATCATCAAAGCGGAGATGAGAGATGCGACTTGTGGTCTTTGCTTTAAAGGACTGTACTTCAAAGGGGTTACTGTAACATGAGTTAAACAGTACACACAACATTTAGGGTCAGAAAAGAAAGAGAACACGGTTGACTACTATGCTTTCAGCACCAACACACATATGCAGCCTTTCATCTTACACTTGAAGGTAAACTAGGGTAACAGCAATCACGGAGACAAAGACAGCTGAAAGAGATGGGACAATTTTGCTCTTACACTTCAAACACTGATTTCAACTTGTGTGAGCCTCTATGGTAAGGCATTTTACCATGTGATATCTACACTGGGTCTGTACTGCACACATTCTCAGTCAAAAAGAATATCTCAGTTATCCACAGTGACATTCTTCCTGATTACTACTGCCTTTTCAGACATCCACATCATCATTCTTCCTAGTATAACTTACATCACTTTATCATTCATGTGTAAGATGTTTCTCATTACAGATATCTACAATTATGGTGCAGATATCCATAATGTAATATGGTGAGTAATGACCAGTGTACAGTGGTTAGAACTGTCGGTTCACAGATAGAATGACCTGGATTGGAATCAGCTGGTTGACTGGGATATTTCTGTAGGGAGTTTGCATGTTCTTCCTGTGTCAAGACATGCATCTTGGTTGACTGGTGATTCTACAACGGCCACAAATATAAAAGTGAGGATGCATGGCTGTCTGTTTCTTTGTGTTGGCAATGTGATGGACTGGTGACATGTCCAGGTTGCACTCTGTATCCAAAATTAGGCTTTAACTATTCAAAGTGATGTTGCAGATATATCTACTAAGTGGAATTCCACACAGTCAAAATGGAATTACAGATATCTAAAAGTTCTGGCGAGGCGAGATGATGGGGTAGGGCTGATGTAGTTGTGTCTGAAACTACAGCAAGGCACCATGTCAGCCTGAAGCCAAAGTTCTAGTAAAGTTCATCTTCAAATCTCTAATGAACAAAACTCACTTTTATCTAATGATCTCATGCACCCAGTGTTACCCCCGGTGGCCATTTTTGTGAAGGATCCTTTGTAGCTTCTGTGTTGAGATAGCTTGGAAAATCCAAACTGAATCTCCATCTAATCTCCTATCTCCATGTTAGGAGATACAGGAGAGTCAGTTTGGCATTGTGCGAATTGAATCGCGTTTCCCTCCCGGTACAGTTTGGTACGACCAATCATAGCACGGGAGGCTGGAGTTAATGCTGAGTCATCTTCAGCACCTGGATTACCCATAAAGATGATGCTGAAGGAGGAGGAGGAGAAGGAGGAGGGGGGCCACCGCCGTAAAACAAGAAGGAGAGAGAGAGAGAGAGAGGAGCCAAAGCAAATCTTTTTGTGGTCTCTTGGCGTTTTGGATGGCATTAGTCGTTGCCTCTTTTCACTTGACATTTCTGACAATGAGGAGGCAGTGGATGGCTCGTTACTTTCGGCTTCTTGCCATTGTTTGTACACAGGAAAATCCCGTTTCAAATGTGAGAGTAAATTTAAGCAACTTTTACACATACGCTCCGATTTAAAGTTATTCCTAACACCGCTAATCGTTCGGAAGGAGTCTTTTGTTGTGTAGCCTTTTCAAAAATAAGTGTTGTGCTTGAGAGTACCCCATGTATTCGCAGATTTTTGTGACAAAAACGGCAGTAATCATTCACCGCGACGCTTTCTCGGCTGCATGCCATTGTTGTTTGGACTACATGGACTACAAGGTCGATTTGTTTGTGCGTCACATCCGTGTTACGCTGATTGGTTCTTTCTCGTTCAAGCTGCATTCGTTAGCCCCTCCTTTTTGAAATCGTCTCGTATCATTGCAATGCCAGACTGCCTTTATTTGTATTTATATTAATACATAAATAAAGTCAGTCTGGATTTTCCAGGCAAGTGCTGAGAGATGGTATGTGTGGACTCTTGATTATGTCTGACTGAAGATCTCCAGACCTCACCAACCTGTCATCCCAGCTGATCATCCTGGAGCTCTAGCCTTGCGATCTCCTGCCCTCGTTCCCCTCCACACCTATTGTGTTGGTCGATTGGCCCACCACCCAGTTCTCCCCTCCAATCGACCTGTCACGAAACGGAGCTGGTTGGACCCAAGCAGAGAGCCACGCTTCCTCGACCAGAGGATGATTTAGAATGCTTTATTGTATGGGGTGGATTATGGCCAGGATGGAGAAACCAGAGTGCATGAGCAGGGGGGTTCCAGGCAGGAGTGGGGGTTCCAGGCAGGAGTGGGGGTTCCAGGCAAGGAAGAACCGGCGACAACTAGCTGGGGGAGAGCCGGAGGGGAAGGACGACAGCGGGGATCCCGGACAGCTGGCTGTGTGGAGGCAGGAAAAAACAACGTCAAAAACAAGGCAGGAACTCAAAACAGAAAATGCAAAAGGCTAGAGAGCAAACTAACTGCGTGGTTTAGGTTCAACACTCTGGCAGGGAGTGGAAGGCTGAGCCGGTACTTATTGAAGAGGTGAGTCGTTAGTGAGATGATCGTCAGCTGTCCGGGAGCCGTGGAGGTAGTTGATTGCCTGAGTGGAGTCAGCTGAGAAGCTAGACTCCACTCAGGCACCGAGCTGCGGGAGGAGAGACAGGGCAGAGAAGCGGATGGGAGACAACCAGACAGGCAGACAGGCAGACAGGGTGGAGAAGCAGATGGGAGACAACTAGACAGACAGACAGGGTAGAGGCACGGAACTGTGACACGACCTGTAACAATCAGTATATAAATCTGGAGCAAAACTCACATTAGGGCAGCTGTGATTTAATGGAGCAGCTTACCTACGTGCCTCTCATGTTGTGTTTGATGTGAAATATGTAACTCCTCAAAGTTTTGCAGCTATGAATTAGGTGTTACCCATCCTGTGTTTCTGTAGCCACTAAAGATCACTACCAGTAGCTCTGAGCCTCTGCGTGTTCTGAGGTACTCATTTGTTTAGCATATACTTTCACCTGCTTTAATTTTTAAATTATGTTCTGTTAGTCACAGTGGTGTTGCTATAGAGTGTTTAAGTTTGGCTTAGGAGTTGAGTTGTTTTCCTTTGTTATTTTGCAGGTTTGAAACTCTGCAGGCCCCCATTTATTGATTCTTTGATTTAGCAACACCCCCAGCCCTGTTTTCTTTGCAGTGTTATCACCCTTTTATTTTATTTATATCACACACCAATAAATTGTTTCATATGCTTCCTTCTTCCCTAGCAGAGCTGGGATGTAACACCCAGCAGCCATTGCTTCTGCCAACACTGTCCACAAGCCTCGCTGGACCGATACCCAATGAGAAGACTAACACGAGCAGCGTCATGCACAGCTCATACGACTATAGCGACCTTTCAGATATCTGCAACTATTATTTTGAAGAGCCAAGGCTATACTACAGACATCTCTAATGGTCATCTGGACTAGTCGGAATGATGTCATACTGTAGAAATCTGGAATAAAAATTCCGACCAGTTACAGTGTAGTTATAATTGGTAAAAATATTGCTGTTGATGTCTGTAATTTTATTTCTAGATCGTCAAACACAGCTATTAAATGTTACAACAGCTTGCAGTATAGCTGCAGCAATAGATATCCGTGGATCTCACCAGAAAAACAAAAGTAAACTCTGTCCAGTTTGCCTGCAGCATCTCTGCGTTAAACACTTTGTTCTGAGCAGTTCAGATGGGGAAAGCATCACTCATATCCTGCCTCATTCCAGATTTCTTTTGGCCAATCCAGAGATTTTATTTTTTTGCCCATAACCTTGCTTCTGTTTATGCTTAAGCTTCACTTTGGTTGAGGGGTGGATGAGTCCGTGTGGGGGATTTGTGTTCAATCTCAGGCTTCTATACTGGACAAGGCAAAAGTAAAACAAACCACAGATTGACAGTGTGACATTTTTTGTGAACACAGGCAAACCATACCTCCCAGGATAATTGCTCAATATATTCCCCAGTGTTCTGCTGCTGTTTCCTGCCTGTAGAGTCTTCCAGTAGTAGACATAAAACACATAGACTGTGTTCATTCATTTGGATATGCAACTGAGTTAAGTGGAAGCGCAATGGACAGGCCACTGATGAAACTGACAGAGCATGCTTTTAATCCACGAGGCAGTGATGAATATTGTTGCATATTGGCACAGACACCAACATGACACCTGGGGTTCGACCTTTTTTTGGAGCTCAGCATGTTCAGATGTTACCATTTGCTTCCAGCAGGCCTTGCTGTGCTCTGGACAAAATGATTAGCCACATATATGAAGAAATAAAGAATATCCAGATAAGGAATCATGAGAATTGTCTGCACTACAAATGATTCGACTGAAGGTGTTATGTGTGGGCTGTTTCATCACAAAATAAAACCAAAGCCAACTGAATCATTGTGGTATACTGAGGTGTTCATTTTCATGCCTGTGACATCTCTGTTCTATGCTGTGTTCACTCTACACCCACTTCCAGGAGTCTGTAAGCGGTTGGGTATTTCCTTGTTTAAATAAATATTTGAGTAAATGAGCTTGTACAAAACGTCAAAAAAGCAAAGAGTGGAGGACTCACTTGGTCCCTGAACATTATATGGCCCCAGTGACAATAATGTCGCTCACTGCCTGGTACAGTCAGTCAGGAGCAGACCCACTGGAGCTGGAAACTGTGTGTTTTTACTGCAGCATACATAAACAATGCAGGTCTGCTGGGGGTTTCCTTCCACAGGCCTCATTTATACTCATCACCTCGACTTGTATACACTCACAATGAGAACGTGAGCATTTACAAAAAGGATCACGCGAGGTTTGATCTTTGAGAAAACGCTCCAGTGTCGGAGCATGACATCATGATGAACCAGATCTTCTGTGATAAAACTGTCAAGTCCAATTAAGATTGTTGTAGTTTAGTTTAGTACATTGTTTTTAATTCAGAATATCTCATCGTCTGCTTTCTTTTTATTAATCTCTCTCATGTGGGTACCCATTTGTGAATCACTAAATACGCCTTAAAGATGCTTACTTGAGTTAAAAGTGAACAATGTTGACATCAGATCTCAGTATAGTTCATTATATCAACTCTGAACTGGAGAATTCTGGTTTATTGTACTATTTACCTCAGTCCTGGAACAAGCTAAAGTTAAAGACACTGATTCTTCAAATATACCGTACTTCAAAGCTCTTTTGACAAATACTTACACATAAATGTTTCGGTCACTGCGATGTGTCTTATGGCATTACTTTGTGCGACTGAATTGTCATTTATTGTTGTATTTTGTGTGTAATTCATTTTAGATGACTTGATTGCAGTTAAACTTCTAACATAAGTTAAATTATTATCAAAAGTAAAGATGCAATTGCTTAAACTATTCAAAAGTGGTTCAGTTCGGGTAATTTAGGGTTGGTTGTGGATTCCCATATTTGTCACTGTTCTGTGATAAACTTGCATCTCCAGAACTTTTTAATGCACTGACGCAGCCTGTCTGTGCATTCTCACATAATCCAGGAGGCTCTTAAGGGAGACTTTCTTTCCTGCCCATAAAATAACTTTTATTTCTTCAGTTTATGTTGGAAAAAAATATGAAGATCCCTTTTGTTTCCCAACTCTTTTAGTTTTCTAGGTATCAGAGAAGAGTTCAGGATAACTCGTAGGAGTAACATGAGCTCAGATTTTGGTTGGATAATCCCTTTAGATTTGAGAGGCGCTACTGTACATTTCAGACCTCTGGCTCTGGGTTCTGCATTAAATAGCACTGCCTGCTGGTCACATTTATGAACTGCACTCAAGTGAATCAAAGAAATGACCGAAATGCCAAAACATTCAAACCCCAGTTTGCAAGTGCATGTGCACCTTTCTCATACAGATGACTTGTTGGATTCTTCCTCTGCTTCCAGCTGATTTCTTGGTATCTAAATTCTCTTCTAGAGCACAGACTTTCATCTCGGTGCAACAAACACTGTCTGGGTGTGAATGTCAGCACTGAGCTTTGAATTGTGTCACTTTTCACAGTATACATTGCTGTAATGAAAGGCAATGCTTGAAGGGCTTGAATGGGGGCATGTTCAGCCAACTGACCCCCTCTCTCTCTGTGTGTGTCATTACTTCTGGAGTTTGAATGAGTTTGGATGAGACTCTCTTCCTCCCTCTCTCTCGTGCCCCCACCCCCGCACCCCCCCACCCCCCGCGCCCCCCGCCTCCCCAACCCCTCTTCCTTGTCGCTCCTCCTTACACCCCCAAAACCTCCCCCTCTTATTAAAACAACACACCAATCTGTTGTAACCCGGTAAAAGGAGTTTGGGAGCCGCTGCAGCCATAAAGGAGGCTCCACACACACATCCGTCTGGAAGGAATTAGACAGCTGAAACAGCGGCGCAGAGACTTTTGGCCACTTCTGTGCGCTCTGAGTAACCTGGATGCTTAGGACGGGAACTCTAGAAATATTTACTTCCCCCCTCAAAAAGAGAAAAAATACAGAGGTATTGCTCACATTACAGAAGGAGCCCTTTTTTTGTTCTAATTATGACTGACGCTGCCAAAGTTTATGGCTTTTTGTAAGTTTTTTGGGGAAAAATGAATGAAACTGACAGAAGTTGATGGAGAAGAATATTTATCATTTTTTTATGGTCTACTTTTTATTTATAATTTTTTATATGAATGATGCCAAAGTTGATTGACAGGATGTTTGTACACCAAAGATGCATGTGCTGCACAGTTACAGAGAGACTTAGAACTTAGAACTGGTAACTTTCACGCATCCAGCAGAGTACACCTCAAGGAACGTGCACGGTTCTGATTTTTGTATTTTTTTTAAAAATTTTTTGTAATTGATGAAGATCGTTTTGAGCGGATTCATGAGAGTCACAACTTCTCAAACTTTGTCGCTACTTTCTGTCCCTGTGGATCGGCACCGCAGCCACCGGAGTTGACCGCATCCTTCATCCAAGGACGAGCCAGAGGACAGCAGCTGCTTCAAGGTAGGCGGCCGGTGATCACACCGACAGACAGTGATTAATGTTTCATTAGAAAGCAGTTATTGAGATGAAGTGGTTTGAGAAACGGCGCATTCAAATTCCAATTAAGAACATGGAAGTGCTCCAAAATCTCTTTCAACTTTTTAACTCAATACAATATTTGGGGTTTGCGTCATGACTTTAAATGATTAATTATCCACTATTTAAGTTCAACAAAGTATAAGTATAAGTTATAAGTTACTGGAGTGTCTTTTCATGCGCCGCAACAAGTCCTTAGAATAGAGAAGCACGTGTTGTGTGATGTAGCCGATTTAAATGTAATTACATTAAAACTACAAAACTGACACGAACATCTGCGCTCCTCCTTGTCAAGTTATGCCAGCTATGGAAATGTGCCAGACATGTGTCCAGATTGCTCTTGTGATGATATAAAACATCACAGTCTTCTCTTAAACGGTGATCATAGCCTTAGAATAAACTAAAGTGATGACGTCTTCAGTCATACGTCATTCTTTGAAATTTGTGAACCAATCAGAAGGATGGAATCGGACACCTACGAGTTGCCTTGTTGTAGTAGCGCGTAATTTGATGCCTAATGTGGAAGACAGACATTTGCGCACTGAATAATAAATAGCCTTCATGTTTAGTGAGTAATTTAGTATTTTCTGATAAGAGTGAGCTCCAGTCAGTCATGGAAGGTATTAATCCTGCTGAGAGCTCCTCCAGTTCTGCTAACTTTAGACCCAAACACCAAAAAGCCTTCAACAGGTGCCACACTGACACACAGCTCCTATAAGATGAGGACTTTTTGCACCACAGCTTCCCATCACATCCACAACACACATTATACACATACAGACACATGCAAATGAACATCTGCCAGTCTCTTTTTACATATTCACTTCCTCCAGCCACCTACTCTGACCTCTTAGTATGCAGATGCCGCTGCTGGCTCATTTACAGTTTAACCCACACAAAGAATGCCCATCTGTGAGTTGGACATCTGAACATTCCTGACATTTATCAATGATGTACAGTAAAGTTTCTATTTTACACAGGACATCTGCTTCCTACTGACCTGAGCTACCTTATCTTGATGCTTTTTAATGCAAGATGAGCACCTGATGGTATCCACCTGTAAGAAGCGATGAGCACCAGTGTCAATGATATTTCCGTGATGCTTAAGCACTGCTGATCTGACTTAAAGTGCACTCTTTAAAGAAACATCTTCAGTTTTGTGCCTCTAAAGGGACATTTAAAGCAGCTTGCACACAAATCAGTACCCCACCTCTTACTTAGTTGGCAATGTTAAATGTAAATATCAAATAATAGATGCACTTCACATCCTCTCTGCATAATCAGTCTGAAATACCCTTTTAACGGGAATATTAAAAACTAAAGGGGGAATTTAATGTGCATGTGCAGCTAGGTTGGTAATTGATAAAAGTTATAGTTGTCTACTATAGATGGTGCTGCCAAAAAAGATAAAAAGTTTTCTATTTCACAGTCTGACTCAGTCATATAGCGTACTGCAGACTCATCAGTGCTACAGGATGTTCCTCTACACAGCATACAGAGCAGTTTACTACCTAACAGAGGAAAGCATTCTATGGCTGGCCCCCATTAGAGCTCACAACAAGTCTCACGTGCCATTACTGCTCCCAGCAAGGGTCCTTCAGTGTATAGTGCCTTGGGGCTGGCAGGGTAGAACTACTGAAGTCAGGGGAGAGTGCATATGTGCAGCCCCTCCCAAACACCACCACCTACCTCATCTAGTCTGTGTTAATGCCACAGTTTTTTCCAGCTTCCCCTGGTATAGTAACAGTGAAGTGGCATTGCAGCCAGCCAGTAAAAGTGAAAATTTGGCTGTCAGTGAGAGTTTTGAGTTAGATTCCCACTACCTCATACTGAGTCACACAGAGTAGCACAGGGAGGGCTGATGCCAGTGCTAATGCATAGATCCAGGAGTTACAGTATACCATAAATTAGTCCAGGAGCTGCACAAAGTAAGCTGTGTTTGAGAAGCTGCAGATCAGATTTTGTTGGCTCTCCTGCAACCTTTCCATTTTTAATGTTGCTGATAATACTTCCTATGGTTTATCTTACAGAAATCCAAAGCAGTTTAAATCAATCCACTGGACTTTAAGAAAGTTCCTTGAAGACGTTTCACCTCTCATCCAAGAGGCTTCTTGAGTTCTGGTCACCAGCAGGTCTGTTGGGGCTTTTAAAACTGTATAAAAAACTGACTTTAAATAAGGACACCCTTCTTAAGGTGGAAACAATACAATGCTCAACAGCATTGGGGGTAGAACCTTTCTTTAAATACATGAAAAATGAATATATAGAACTTGAATAACATTAAGGCGGTATATACATGTTTTTTTCTGTTGAAATTCCTAACAGACCTTTCACACAGATTTTTATACATTATATTCCACCTTCTCTCAGTGAATTACAGAATAAAAGACTGAGAGTCTTTTATTCTGTAATAGAGGTTTACATCGACTTTTTCGGTAGTGTTCAAGTAAAGGAGGTTTTCTTCGTGTCCGGAACGTAGAGCAGTTGCGAAAAAAACTGGGACGAAGCAAGAAGTTCCGTTCAAACACTCTTGGATGAGAGGTGAAACGTCTTCAAGGAACTTTCTTAAAGTCCAGTGGATTGATTTAAACTACTTTGGATAACCATGACCTGGATGAATGAGAACCTACACAGACATCTTACAGAAAGCCTCAGGAGCTGCCTTTTCCTTCTGTCTTAATTCTTCCACCCAGTTACTCGTCCATCCATTAGGTGTGATTGTGAGTGTCTGTTGTCTCTTGGTCACAATTAGCAGTGATAACACAGAGTGCTATTAATAGAACTGTCTACCATGTAATGGGGAAGCCTTTTATTTTGGAGTGCTGCTGATTACCATTTGTTGCCAGATAGGGGAAGTGTCAGATCAACGGATGACGCAGAGAGACAAGCTGGATTGTAAAAGAAGAAACACATGTACACTTTGTGTGGCAGACATGTCATGTTCTTTTTATACCATGAAGAAGCAAAAATCACATTTGTCCTCACTATGTAAACACCGAATAGTGAAAAGAACCACACAGGAATGACTGTAGAAGGAGGCATTCCTGAATGAACCACATCTGCACTTTGGCTGTGTGGAGTCTGCCACAGTGGCACGAGTCCAGTACCTCAGCTGGCAGTGAACAGATCCAAGTCCACCACCAAGCTGCTAGTCTCTTCTCCTCCTTCTGTTGTTGTGTGCCATCCCTCCCTCTGTTGCTGCCTCCGTCCAGCCTGCTTTAGTTCTCCACCTCTTTCCACTTCTCTTCTTCCGACTGCAGGGATGAGTCAAAGGGAGGAGACGTGCCAAAATACCAGCAGCATAACTTGGCTTTGAAATCAAGAACGGATTTACCTCAGTGTTTTATTAAATCACGAACACAGCTACTTTTTCCACCTTCATGTTTAAATTGTAATTACGCAACTCCTGTTGTGGAAACCGAACGAGACGACGAACACACAATGAGGAAACTTGGAGGTGGAGAGTAATGCAAACCACTCTGCTAGAAAGTTGTGACCTTATCATACCTGATTCTAATAGCATGCAGAAGGTGAGGAAATAAAGAGACACAGGAGGATGGAGAATGGGAGCGTAAAAAGCAAACTCCCTTGTAATGTGATAACGTTACACCTTTACCAGTTGCAGCTCCGTCCACCTGATTTCAATCACGGAAGTGGTAGTGCAGTGGAGCGCGGTGGGTGGTGTTACCGTTTAGTTCTGGTTCTTATAATGACAACAACAGCACACTGCGACCACATGGGGGGGGTTATGGTGGGTGTGGAGGGGTGAGGGCTGGATGGAGGAGGAGAGGGAGGAGTGAGGAGGGTCAGTCACTGAAAATCCACTTGACCTTTCGCTGCATTTAGACAGTTTTATTCAAAGTGGACCAACACTTATTTGACTACAGCAGTAAAAGATGAGTTGCAATGACATATAACCCAGTGAGCACTGAGGATTTGATATTTAATTATTGCCTTCTATTACTGCATTAACAACATCGTCTTCGAGATTTATCCACAAAGATTATATTTTTATGCCACAATCATCAGGATTTTGAACAAATTTCTATCCTGAATGAAGCAGATTTTAGATTAGAAAGCAACTTGGGAGCATCCGAGGAAAAGGAAACCAGTCCTGAGTGTTTTGAGCATGTGAACCTTAAGGCTAGATTCACATCAATATATTTTTGTTTTAAAACAGCAGCAGGCCTGTTGAAAACCAAAAAAAATCTCCATTCAGTGTTTTTGCACCTTTTCAGAAATAATCTCTGTGCACACTAACGCATGACCAGTTCTGCACGCTGGATACGCAGGTGCTGGTGTAAACAGAAAGCAGAGAGTTGGTCACTTTGTTTTAGAAAATAGTACAACAGTGAAAAGCCAAAGCAAACATGAGTGTCTGCATTTCCATTTCCAAGAATCTGACCATCCAAACTAATAGGCAAGCTAGGAGTTTTCAAACTAAAATGAAATCAGCAACGTCTCCAAATGTCTCTCTTTCAATGTCAAAGCAGTGTGGATTTTAGGCCTAAACATGGCAGAACTTACGTGTTTTAAAAAGAAACTGTATTGCTGTGACTGCAGCCTTAGACGGCAGCCAACTCTCTCGTGTTTCCCAGCTGCTCCCTCCCTCTGTCTCCTCTTCTGCTTAGGAATATGTGAGCCTTTCCTCCATCCTGCAACAACTGTCACGAGGGCCATCTCCACATTTAATGCTTTTTAAACACACACTTCCCATTTCAAGTGTAGATGCACACTGATGACTTAGTGCACACATAAGATCACTTACTCGCTTGTTTATGTTCCAGACTACGTCTCTCAGGTGGCAGAACATCATGTGTTGGAGATTTCAGCGGTGTGTATGACCTCAGCGGGTCTGGTTTTGTCATTCTACCTTAATGATAATGGAAAACCTGTCTAATATTTTGTTTCACTCGATCAAAAGGCTTCAGAAAACCATAAATATCATTAATTTTTCCATTGGCCAGTATCTATTACGGATTGGTTGAGATCATTGCACTGTCACAAATAATTTCATTTAAATAATTAAATTACAGCCAGTCTTTTACTCTATTCATGCCCAAAATATACCAGCCACAAGTGTGAGCTGGACTACAGCATTAAAGTTTGATTTGTGAATAGCTCTCATCTGGCCAGAGCCGTTGATTTGTGAGTGTTACACCTCCAGCCAGTGACTAACATAAAGATGCTTTATGTTATCTCAGCTCCACACAGACCCACAAGCTGTCTTTCTTGGCTCCACATCAGATTTATGCAGTATTCACACTCACACAAACTCCCAAATACTTATGGGGCTCTCTCTACAAAGACACGCGCACACAGAGTCTGGCGAGTCTTGTTGTATTTTACGTTCCATCACGGGCCTTGAACTGGAACCCTGCTAAAGAATATTCCACTATTCTCATGTGAGTTTAGTCAAACCATATCTTCCTCTCACACACATATATGTCTTCCTGTGCACACATGGCATACAACAGCCAAAACGCTTGCTGTGGATATTTTGCTTAGCTCACTGATTTGCACATAGACACACACACACACACACACACACACACACACACACACACACACACACACACACACACACACACACACACACACACACACACACACACACACACACACACACTCACACACATGGCAAGCGTTCAGGAACTGCAAGACTTAATGGCATTAACATTTACACAGACAAGCTACATTTATATCTGACAGCTATCCACCATTATGCAATGTTCATGAGGTTTATTACAGCATGTGGCGATTCTCCTGACAATACTAAATCACTCACGACTTACCACAATCTGAAACTATTGATTGATGCTGAACTTTGGTCAAACAGAATTATGCATGGATCTTAATGATTTAATAGGCGATAGATGCTTTGTTATCCCTACAGATAGTAATCTGTTTTAACTTGATAGAGGGTGTACATTTTTTCAGATAATTGCATTGTACTAGAAAAGCACATTCAGCACAATATTAAAAGTAAATATGTCCAGCTGGAATGCAACTAATTTCAAACAGCAATCCATTTTCTGGGATGGTAATGTTTATTCCAAAGGCTATAAGGATAGTGACACAATAAGTTCAATTTAAGATATTTTGCCCCAAGAATACCTGTGCAATACCTGTCTTTGTGACTGTGGGTATCAACTAGCATTGAAAAATTTGGCATGCAATTTTGTATGAATTGGGCTGCACAGTGGATAGTGGTTTGCACTTCTGACTTGAAGCTAGAAGATCCCTGGTTCATGTCCCAGTCTTCGTAGGATCTTTTCCCCTGTGCATGTGTGGGTTTTCTCCGGGTACTCTGGCTTCCACAGTCCAAGAACATGCTGAGGTTAATTAGTAACTCTAAATTGTATGTGAGCGTGATTGTTTGTCTCCATGTGTAGTCCTGTGATGGACTGGTGACCTGTCCAGGGTGTCCCCTGCCTTTGCTCTAAGTCAGCTGGGATAGACTCCAGCTGCCCGCTGCCCTAATTATTAAACGGTGTAGATAATGGATGGATTTTGTATGAACCCCAGTTCAGCGTTGATCTTTGGTCACCAGCCTATCAAAGTATTCACTTATCCAGTGAAAAATCTTGACATCTGCTAGATAAACTGATGCAAATTTGGTATATGCATTCATGGTCCCCAGTGGAAGAGGTCTTCTGACTTTGGTGATCCCTGAGTGAAATGTCAGGACAACAAAAGGGTAATTTGCTGTGAAATTTTGTGTCCACATGCTCCTGTTAAAATGAACTGCAATAGAGTAACTGCCAGTGTTTTCATCTGGCACCATTTCAGAAAATCAGTTTGTCCAAGGCTTTGATTTATGACTAAATGCCTGCAAAGCTCTCAACAGCCTCATCTCTAGTTTGTGTTTAGCGCTAATTAGCAAATATTAGCATGTTTACATGCTACTTCATACAGGAACAGAGCAAAGAACAATGACAATTTGTAGTTTCTTTTACACATATTTTCCCTGGTGACCAATGTAAGGAGTTTTTCACTTACAGCCAAATCACCAGATAGGAGACTAAGTGAGGCAATTTATTCATTCATTCATTCATTCATTCGATAAATCATCATCTATTGCGCATCTATGCAAGACTTAATGTAATCTTTTATCAGAGACACAGCCAGTGGGAGTTTCTCTCAAGAGACTGTTAATAGTGTCAGTGCAAGATACTGAAGCATCCAAACTGAGGTCACCAAGGGGTTGGGCACACACACACTCACTCACACACACCAAACGATAGTGATGGGGTTCTATCACTTACATGTGCCAAGATATGAAAACAAACAGAAAAATTAGGGTGACATCATCAACATGTGCTAATGACACCTTTAACTCACGCAGAAACATGTCGTGTGCCGACACGAAAAGATACATGCTATTCCCCAGTGACATCATCGACTTCATCCATACACCGACGACACCTCTGCCGTCACGGACTCCACTCTGATTATGAGCTTTGCCTCAAGCCAAGCTCTGGAAGAGCGTTATGACTGACTATTAGCCTGTAGTTAATTTTTCTGCAGCTTGAACTAATTGTTAGTGGCCTTTGCACTGGTTCACACACCCAGAAGACAGTATGAGATGCCTCGAAGTACAGAGCATCGTGACAAGCAACAATAACTGAACTGGTTTGCACTGAATCATTGTACTCTATTGGGCAATGTTTCGCTGTTCTGCAATGAGCAGACTGCAGAGGTTTCATGCCCGTGGAACATGAATTGAATTAAATTTCACAGTTTGGCTTTGTTCTTTTACCACTTCTCCATCAGAGTTCACATTCAAGTTAGATCATAAACAAGCAGTCAAAAGCAACAAACAACGTGTCAAATTTGCATGTCATCAGTGACCCTGAAATTCTTCAGGTTTTCCTCCCACAGTCCAGTTGGTGAAATGAAAGCTGTAAATTCTCAGTCAATGTGAATGAGTCAGCCAGTGTCAGACCTGATATATTTGTAAGCTGTCACAGAGCTACACTAGCTGCACACTGTGTATGCTGATGGCACATTTGTTTTCCAGTCATGTTTTCTGCTGTTTGAGTTCACTCAAAGGTGATGCATCGAGACAGGGTGAACAAGTTTATGCTGCTCTAGCTTGTATAGTTGTAAAAAAATATATGCACGCATGCTCACTCTCACACACGTGCACAAGCTGAAGGAGGTCAGCTTAACACAATTTAAAAAGTGTACTTTCACAGACACACACGCTCTCTCGCTCCCTCGTTCTCTCTCTGAATTGGTGTAATAAGCTTTTATACGTGCATTGTGTGTGTATGTGCTCGTGTGTCGGGGGTCTTGTAAATGAGCGGCTGACGTTAAGAGCTTCGTCACGTGCCAGAGGAGGCCTGTTATACTGGTTGTGGCCTTCTCATCCAATGATCAAATGAACAAGACATTATGTCTGAGCCAAAGGCGTGTACATGCGTGTGTTAGTCTTCTCTCTCTCTCTCTCTCCTTCTACTTTCCTCTCAGTGTCTTTGTTTTTATCTTATCTTTTTAGAGATCTGTCTGTTTTTATTCTCACTGATTTTACTGTTCTTTTCCTTCTTTCTCTGTGGCTGAACCTCCTCCTGCCCCTTTCCCCCTTCTGTCTTTACTACTCTGTCTCTCATTCTCTCTGTGTATAACTTTTCCACTCCCTCCATCTGTCTTGCGTGTTTAGGTGTGGTGTGAAGAACCCTTGCCAAATCACAAACACCACTCAGCTTTGTGTACACGTCTTTTGATGATTTTATTCCTTGCACTGATTTGCATATCTTGCTTGTCTTGACTCGATGTACATGATGACGATGTCATAAAATGCATTTTTTGTGTGAGGTTCACCAAATGTACAACCAATTCCATCCATGCAACTGCATCAAAATACAGATAAAAATGTTAATTACTGTCCCACAAGGGGGTGCTCTACTAAACCGGTGACCCAAAAAAACTTTGATCCTCATAATGTCAAAAAGATCACACGCTCTTCCATCTTTATTCTATCCTATGTCAAAAAGGAATATTCTTCATAATGCTTGAAGCAATATGTTTCCATATACATCCTTTCTTTAATGACCATGTTTGTCTTTGTATCTATTTATCAATCCATCCATTCTCTATACACCGCTTTATCCTTGCTAGGGTCGCAGGGGGTGCTGCAGCCTATCCCAGCTGACTCGGGCGAAGGCAGGGGACACCCTGGACAGGTCGCCAGTCTGTCGCAGGGCTACATATACAGACAAACAATCACTCTCACATTCACACCTACGGGCAATTTAGAGTAATCAATTAACCTCAGCATATTTTTGGACTGTGGCATGCACAGGGAGAATATGCAAACTCCATGCAGAAAGATCCCAGGCACACCCCGGGATTTGAACCGGGGATTTTCTTGCTGCAAGGCAAAAGTGCTAACCACTACTCCACTGTGCAGCCCTTTGTATCTATTTAATTGTGGAAATTATTTTCAAGTGACTCACAGAGGGGTTGAAGCACACGTGCAGCATTAAGAAATCTGAAAAGCTCTTGTCTTCTTCTTCCCACGGAGATACAAACAGATGACATCACAGGGTGGTCCTCTCTGTGTTGAGCCGAGCCGAGCCACGCTGAGTGGGTCTCCGTTGGTCTGCCAAACAGATGGCGGTAGCAACATAATGAGGGCTGGAAACAAACTTCAGGAGTCAGAGCAGAAGATTTTGTGCAGCAGGGCCTAGGAAGGTTCATTAAAGACTGTTTTACAGACACAAAAGGAGGGAATGTTCGTCATTGGTCCTCTCATACGGACAACTGAGCTAAGCTTTTATGGTCTAGATCAGATTTCCTTACATGGGCTGTTTAGCTTAAAATGTTGTGACATTTTTCTGTGCAATATGGCAGAAAACACACTAATTTTCAGTATTAAAACACCTAAACAGTACTCTGAGTTTGGGTTTTTGGTAGGGCCATCCAAATTGATGGATAATTAGGTCAAGAAGTCTTGTAGTGTGCGCCCACCCACAGTAAAAGAGAGTTGGAACAATCGGCTACTCACAACTGTCTGACATTTAGACGGGGATTCTGGGGAGGGGTAGATGAAGAGAGAGAGGGGGAAGGAAGGAGTAAAAAAAGGAAAAACTTTACTGCTTTCTCCACCTGAGTTTTCTGTAGTGTGCCATAGAGAAGTATGCTGAAAACACAGTGACTAAGCATTTTCCATACCATACAGCGTCCTCCATAATTATTGACCCCCCTGGTTAAGATGTGCTGAATGCCTTAAAATAAATTAAATTTTTAATTGCAGAAGCATACTCTCACACTGAAAATTTTAGAAAAATGTATTATAGGAGAAGATTAAGTGCTCTTTTGTTGGCAAAAGGGGGTTGTACAAAGTATTAACACCAGGGGTGCTAATAATTGTGGCACACATGATTTGATGTAAAAGAATTATTTTTTAATGTGTGATTTTTCCCCCCCGCTGAATAAATGCACTTGAATTAAAGGTTGGATTTTCCTGTTTTTTTCATTGTGGTCCTATATTATTTAGATAAAAAAATGAATTTATTAGAAGCTAAAGAACACATCTTAACCAGGGGTGCCAAAAACTATGTAGGGCGCTGTATATCTTATGAGATTTTCATGTATTCTTATGCAGGTAATGAATGTTTACCTGCACAGTCTCTTCATCAAATCATAGCGTTTTCACACCACAATCACTGAATTCAGTCCTTTTCCTTTGTCCACAGATGAAATGTCAAAGAGTCCTCACCTACCTGAGGATATTTGGGACCACCATGTTCGGCGTGTCCCTCCTCGTGGGCATCTCCACTGCCTATATCATGGGCTATCAGTTCTTCACCACAGCCCGCAATCATCTATCCTTTGGCCTGTACGGCGCCATATTGGTCGTCCACCTCATCATCCAGAGCCTCTTTGCACTCTTAGAACACCGGAACATGCGGCGTTCCCTAGAGACGCCAATTAAACTGAACAAATCCTTGGCGCTGTGCATTGCAGCATATCAAGAGGACCCAAACTACCTGAGAAAATGCCTGGTGTCGGTGAAGAGGCTGACGTACCCGGGGATCAAAGTGATCATGGTGATCGACGGAAACTCAGACGACGACTTGTACATGATGGAGATTTTTAAAGAGATCATGGGATGGGACAAGTCAGCCACGTACGTGTGGCGGAGTAATTATCACAGCAGAGGCCCCGAGGAGACGGACGAGAGCTTCGCCGAGAGTGTTCAGCAAGTGTCCAGGACTGTGCTGAACAGCAAGTGTGTGTGCATCATGCAGAAGTGGGGAGGGAAGAGAGAGGTCATGTATACGGCCTTCAAAGCCCTAGGGAGGAGCGTGGACTATGTACAGGTAAGGCTGAGAAATCAGACATCAGCTCATGCAGGTAACAGGAAATACTATTATTAGTGTTTTAGATGAGAAAAAAGCTGAGAAGATGTAAACTGTGCAGATTAAACCTCATTATGCTGGATAACAGGTAAAATACAGAGGTGACACAAGGATAGCTGACATGTGAAGGAGGACATCGTGAGGAATGGTGCAAGCTAGACTGAGTAGGCAGACATAAGTTGGCGATAGAGAGGGAGCAGAAAGAGAGATGGCTGGATAGGGGAACAGGGGGGCTGTGCCAAGCAAAATACGGGGTCCACAAAGAGTCTTTTGTGTTGCTTTCAGGCGGACGGTGGCTGTGTGCATCATGTCATTAAGTGTAGCGTGAAGAAGGGCAGCAGTAGCTGAGTGTAATAACAGATCTGTTGCACTGGGCTGAGTGTTACATCATCTACATGAGAGGTATTCAGCACAAAACTGTGTCAAAGAAAGGTTAAATTTGGTATGTTTTTTTTTTTCAGGCAGCTATAAATAAAAGTTTCACTTGAATAATAAAAACTCAACTTTCTGTCGGAGTGAAAGTTGTACAGATATAAATTGCTGGGAAAGCCACTTCCCCGTTGTGTTTTCTTGGATAATATTGTCCACATTGTGCGGTGGTATGACTTAAAATATAAACAGCAACTAAATATATTAACTGCTTGGCACAGCAGATAATGTTTTTAGCTGCTTGGAACAGAAGCCGCGGTGTCCACATGGGCCAAAGTACCAGAATCTTGTTTCTATCCTGCAGGCAGTGATTATTAAAAGATATGGGCTGTTGTGGAGATATATAGCGTGGTCATATTCAGGGGCACAGAAGTGATTAGTCATAAAATGCAACCTTGCTTCATTTAGCTCACTCAGGGATTTTGCTGCTACAGTCTCTCTTAGTCTGGTATGGCAAGGAGCTCATAGTGGTTAAAGTTAGTAAATAACACAAACTTTATGTAGATATCACAGTGTAATATTAATTTTATGAATTACAAATTATGATCTACTTGTGTCCGTGTTTCACAATATGTTAGCATATTGCAGTATCACAGAACTGCCACTTGTCGTCACAGTGACCCCTGTTCACCTAATCTAAATCAGTCTGTTGGTAAATTGAGTTTCTGTAAAGAACAAAAATAATTTAAAGCATGGGATGCTCACATATTTTCTCCAAATCTACTTGTTAATGCTAAATATGCCATAAAATGCACTTTCTAATCACGTTTTACTTTCTATGAATTGGTGAGCGTGTTAACGCTGGTGTAAGCAGTATTTGTTGACATCACAGGGTACAGGTTTCACACTAATGTTCCAGTGTATTGTAATTCAAGTGGCCTAAGGGGAAACTAGACTTCTGCACCTTCTCCTGGCTCTGTTGTCAGGCTTTAGAAAATGTAGCCCGTGATGGGAGATTTTAGCCAATCAAAGGGTGTTTCACCTGGCGCTGGAGCCGTAGTTTAAGAGCAAAAAAGGAGATGGTGAGGGCAAGGTGGAGTGGGTTTAATGGAGGCCTTTCACTTGGGATACTGGGGTTTGAATCAACCACCAATGGAAGTTGACTTTTAGGTTGACTACCTTTTCATGTGCTCATGTGGTGGGTGGGTTTGGAAGAGAGACGGATGGGTTTCTGGTGGGTGTTTTTGTTTCTTGGGTTTTCCAGATGTCATCAGAAATTATTGTCTATATTCTATAACTCTATAATTGTATTCTTAGTTGGTTCGCAGGTCCTCTCTCACACAGTTCATTGGCCAAAACACTAAGTGCCATTAACAAATCTCATCATGTCAGGTTTCTTCCTTAGTATTCAGGTGTTAGCAAAGAAGTCTCATTAGTACCATAAAGGAGTAACTGCATTTTTGAGACTAAAAACCTTTTTCTGTTATGTTGCCAAACACCTGCGTCTGAACTCAGCCTGCCAGAAACCACTTGTTTAACAGACATTTCAAAAGAACTTCCAGTTGCTCTGCCAGCAGACATGCCAGTACTGATCAGTATTTAGGAATAGGAGGGACAACGCTGCATGCCTTTTCACTATCATCAGCCCGGCCTGTAACAGATGTGTTTTGTTAATGGGGATTGGGCTCTAGGTTTGTTTTCAGCACCTGATAGTGTTAGTCAGGAAAATCACCATTTATAGAAGAAAATGGGCGAGAAAATAAAGGGCATCAAAAAGATAGTGGGTGGCGATTAAAGCTGAAAGCAGTTACTCTGATCTTTGTTGGAGTTGATTATACACTGGCTATAGTGTTTTATTTAGATTGTTAGTGTGTTTTCTTGGACATGTGATTTTTTTTCCACTTGTTCCCCACATTTATCAGCACTAGGAATCCTTTCAACTCACATGGATATGTGTTTGAATCTCAATAATTGGCTCTGCTTTCTGTCTACACACCCACTTAGAGATGACTTTAAAAAAAAAAAAATACATTGAATCTAGTGTTCATTATGTGGATTTTATTCAGGTGTGTGACTCTGACACCATGCTGGACCCGGCATCATCAGTGGAGATGGTGAAGGTTTTAGAGGAAGACCCGATGGTGGGCGGCGTTGGAGGAGACGTACAGGTAGAGTTTCAAAACGGAGATCATAACACTTTAGATCAACCATGCAAACTGTATATGCTCATGCTTTGCTTACCGACCTCTTCCTAGATCTTAAACAAATACGAGTCCTGGATCTCCTTCCTGAGCAGTGTCCGGTATTGGATGGCCTTCAACATTGAGCGGGCCTGCCAGTCCTACTTCGGCTGCGTTCAGTGCATCAGTGGGCCTTTAGGAATGTACCGAAACTCCCTCCTGCACGAGTTTGTTGAGGACTGGTACAATCAGACTTTCATGGGATCTCACTGCAGTTTTGGGGACGACCGTCATCTCACAAACAGAGTCCTCAGCCTCGGGTACGCAACCAAATACACTGCACGATCAAAGTGCCTCACCGAGACACCAATTACATATTTGCGGTGGCTCAACCAACAGACTCGATGGAGTAAGTCATATTTCAGAGAATGGCTCTACAACTCCATGTGGTTCCACAAGCATCATCTATGGATGACTTACGAGGCTGTGATCACTGGCTTCTTCCCGTTTTTCCTCATCGCCACTGCGATCCAACTCTTCTACCAAGGAAGGCTCTGGAATATTCTGTTGTTTCTGCTCATTGTGCAAGCAGTGGCGCTGATAAAGTCGTCATTCGCCAGCTGCCTTAGAGGTAACATTGTCATGGTGTTCATGTCGTTCTATTCTGTACTGTACATGTCGAGCCTGTTGCCAGCCAAAATGTTTGCAATAGCGACAATCAACAAGTCTGGATGGGGGACGTCTGGGAGGAAAACAATAGTGGTGAACTTCATCGGACTGATTCCGATATCGGTCTGGTTCACCATCCTCTTCATCGGGATTCTATACACGATTGTACTTCAGACTAGAAAACCCTTCCCTGAATCAGAGAAGATTGTTCTGATCATAGGAGCAGTCGTCTATGCCAGTTACTGGGTCATACTGTTGACGTTGTACACAGTGCTCATAAACAAATGTGGGAAGAGGAAGAAGGAAACACACTATGATATGGTGCTGGATGTATGACTTACAGACTACAGTCATCCTTTACCACTGAACTCTCTTGGATTGTTTTCACTCACACCCTGTTGTTGTGAAGCAGGCGTTTTACACATGCTGAGCAGCTCTGGAGGCAAAATTGGTTGAGTTCAATCAAAATGGGCAAAGAACCAGAGTTTTTTTTTTTTTCAAACTTGAATGGTATACAACATGTAAATGGCATAATCTAACCATAATCTATCTAGTCGAAGATCAACGAATGTGGCTAATGGGCTAACTTGGATAACTCAGAATGGCAAGATAGCATATATTACAGTTGGCAGCAAGAGTGCTAGGCTTCTTCATATTAGCTACCTCTTACCCTTGTCATTTTCACTGGGCTTCAGTCTAACATTAGCAACTTAGCCAGAGAAATTGTGGATTTTTAGCTTCCCCCATTGGGGTTTAACTTGACCAGTAAGAATATTTTACCTCCAGAGCATCCAAGAAATATACCTACACCCCAACTAAAAAGCAATCTATGTGTTGTCCCCACTGATGCAAAGCCACATGACTGTCAAATGACTGCATGGCATTGACAGTTACATTAGTAGTAGTGATTTTACCACCACTGATGAAGATACACAAAAACATACTGTTTCAGTGCTATGTTTGTTAGTCCTGGGGGCAATGCATGGATGTACCTTTTCAGTGTTTTAATCTGTTTGGGGAAGAGCTATTTAATCAATCTGCAAAGCATGAAAGGTTGCAGACAGGGCTTTAACATGGAGAGCTGCTCATTTTCTTTTGGAGCACTCATGTCATATGGGAAAGATATAAACTACCTTGTACTCCTCAGAAGTTGAGCTCGTAGGCAGTAGCTAAATCCCACATCTGGAATCGGCAAGAGAATCAGATAACCTTGTTTCAGATGCCAAGAACAAGAAAGCACTTGTCATGTACCCTGTGGAATATTTTAACATGGTAAATTCATAATTACTACTCCTAATTTCCTCAGTCGTACAGTAGTAGTAGTGCAGTACATAACGATTTGCTGTTAAATCGTTGTGTCACAAAGTAATGGTCTAAAACGGCTACAGGTGCAGTATGTTTGTTGTTATTCCCATATGACATGACTGCAGTTTTTTTTCTCAACGTTTACAAAGTGAAGAATCTCAAACTGATCACTGATTGGTAGATATAATCTCCACCTGATCAGGCGAACATGTTACCACAAGAGAGAGACGGTGTATCATTGCTGCTGTGACTGTTTTTTTTTGGGTTTTTTTTTACAGAAAATAATGACTTTTGTTATTATTCTTTTTATAAAATATGAATTATGAGTATATGTTGCAAAAAAATGGTTTTAACACAGTTATTATTAATGTATTTCTTTCTACCAAGTTGAATGATAACCACCAAGCAGACAAGGTGGACGTGTTCCAATCCAAAGACTTTGTGATTTTTTTACCTTCCACATGCCCTTGCTCTCTTCCATTCTTCACATACTGTATTGAGGATAATGTGGCTACATCTCAATGCTTCCTTGCACTGTGCTGAACATTGCAAGGGAAATAATAAATGTGATCAGACAATGTTAGTGTACCTACAGTGGGAAAAGTACTACCTGATAATAGGAATGTGAATAAGGGCACTTGATGGAAGGGAGCAGCATTTTGAATGGAATGAAACAAGTCCAATGTTTGCTTTAGACCAGGAGCAGACATAAGTTTAATTCTTACGCACTTTTATGTCTCTCCCGTTGTCCAGCATGATGCTTGACGTAATCAAGATGAAATACCTCAGTGGTTCTCTATGCATTGCATTAAGGCATCAGGATGCCGTCCAAAGACTGATGCATTCTGACGGTCTCAAGTAATTTATGATCTGTTTGTGATATGAAATATGAAAGTGTCCTTTTTTATATACGCAGTTCTGTATTAAGTCAAAGCTGGATTTCTCTGCCTTGTCTGCCCTTTGCTGTAGCCGTTTACTTATTTTTACTTTGTATTTTAATGCAGTTTTAAATATAGACATTTTTATTCTATTTTTGCTTAGCTACCAAAGATTCTTTATTTTCATTCATGTTTTTGTAAGAAAAATGGAAAGAAAAATGTATTTGTTGTGCTTTCAACTGTTCTGACAATGACTTGTCTATCTGACCAAACAATGTGAAATTATGAGCTGGGGGTTTTGTCTGCAATAACAACAATAAAAATGCAATTCGTAGGGATAAGTTATTGATTTCAAGAAAAAGTGATGAACCTGTGTTTTTTTGTACTTAGATAGAAAACCAGCATATTTATTTAAGACCATTCTGTGGTTTATAGGACTCTGTACTTAGTAAGAAGCTCTCTGGTATACATGTAAACCCCTAAAGGTTCCATATGTCTACACTGCAAAAGCAATAAATACATTCAGAAATGATTGTCAATATAAACCACACGTGAACATGATTTGTAGATTCTGTTTTTGCAGCATTGAAACTTATATGGAGTTGTGACTTCTATGTTCAGACCTTAGTACAACAGACAACAAAGGCAAAGCAGACTGAAAACTTTCATTTCAAAACATTTCAAAAGCATTTACATGGAAATCAGTCATCTGAAAATTGTGTATACCTTCAAATTGAGAGGTGCCTTACTGAGCGATGACAAATGAAAAAGAAAAACTAAGTGACGTTTTATACAGTTTGAAGGTTTGGTAATTTTTCAAGGTGTAATGAATGAGACTGACAGTTGAATCATGAGGTTATTTTCATGCCAAACTAGTCTCGGACAGTGTTATCATGAAGCACTTTTGTGTTGTGCCAAATAAAAACAACTATTGTTTTCATTCACTGAGCTGGAGAGTTTTGTTTTATTTAATTTTTTCACCGATTTTCTATGACCTGGAGTAATCATGGAGTTATTTCTTTAACAGTCAACAGCACACAACTGAAATGCAACATTTCCCCCAATAATGACATGTTACAGCAGGGTTTGTTTTTTTTTAGCATGTGCCAAAAAAACCCACATCAGTTCTACACTTTTGCTATGAGTAAATCTTTACAAAAGCTAAAACAGTAGCTACTGAATAAGCTCAAAGATTTTAGTCCTTTCTGTATCCTCTGCATGAAGATCAATATTTGTTTTGAGCGTTTGTAATATATTCCCCTCTTTAACAACAGCCTCTCCAACTTCAAAGATAAAACACTTATTGTCTTATTTTTGTTTGTGATGTCCATTATTGTCATGAGAATGAATACAGAAATAGATTTACCATTATAAAACTAATAATGTCATTACTGAGCTGTTGTCTTCCAAACAGACAGTCACGTGGGGAAGGTGCAGGACTGACATGGACATATATATACTGACAGTCAATAGAAACTTTGAGGTAGAAATGTACACAGAATTCTACTTGTAGGGGGGTTGTAATTATTCATTGTGGATTTACTGATGATCTAGTGCCCTGGTAGTTGAGATAATGATGAGTTGTCATTTTGTCATGATTCATTGCACATGGGTTGGTCACTTTGCAAAAGTGAACCAAATACACACCAAGCAATACTCAGTGAGTATCTGCACAATTTGAGAATGGGTTTTGAAGGCCTATATAAAGCCCAAAAAAGGCCACCATTGTTAGTCCAGTGAACAGCATCATGCCGCGTCAATTACATGAACAACGTCTCCGGGCACTGGGTATGGTGGAGGCCGGTTTGAGCTACAGTGATGTAGCCAGGCGTATGGGCTGTTCCCAACCCACAATCAGAAGCCTGGTCCAAAGCATGCGCCGACGGATTGCTGCCTGCATCGAAGCAAATGGAGGCCATACTCGGTATTGACTGTTGTGACTTTGTGTTTGGCAGGTGCCGTTTTCTTTTGTGAAATTCTTTATTTTGAAATCATTCTTGAAACTTTAGATTTTTGTTTCTGTATGCCAATATGCTAAACAAATGATTCATATGAAGAAAATCCAGTTTCGGGCTTCAAAATAAAAAATATGTTGAAAAATATGATCTCAAAGTTTCGATAGACCCATTTACTGTAGGTAAATAAAGAGGGCTGCGCGCGCACCCTGGCAACGGAAGTATGGCGGCTGGCAGTGGCTTGTCAAGCCATGCGGGTGCATTATCAGTAAAAGATCGTGAAAATACTTTAAAAAGATCACTTTAACAAATGGCAAGAGGCTCCCAGATCCCTGTACACTTACCTAACGGGACTATGACGTTAGTAAGTGGCCCAATATTCAGTGGCCTGATATTTATTTGTATTTAGATGAAAAACCTAGAGTGTACACTAGAGAGAAGCTGCGAGCATACAAATCTATGGAGACCTATGATTATGCAATTTGTGGACAGGTACAGGTGAGATACAAGGACACGGACAAAGAGTTTTGTGTTTTGATGTCTGAAATCCTACCCAGCCAAAGGCAAGGGCAGAAGACTACGATGTATGAGGCATGGGTGATCATCAACAAAGTGGAGAACTACATACACACAGCAAACTGCACCTTTATGGTGGCGATTCCAGCCGCTTTATTTTTTATGTCCCCCTGTCACAACAGTCAACAGGGTTTTTATTAGTGGCTCTAATCGTGTGGGAACCGACAGCTCGTCAGTATATTTTGCACTGATTTCACTTTATTTGCCACAACAGAGCACACGCGTGCATTGTTGATGGTATCCTCCGTCCAATCCGCTGGCTTGATAGCCTGGAGCCACAGCCGCCTTCGGTTGCTCTGAAACAGCTGAGAGCCCATTGGCATGCAGTAGAACTTATGTCCCTCTTGAGTATTTCGGTTCGTACAACCAAAAACACAACAGGTTGACATTATGATGCCGACAGTTCAGCGTTAGCTTTTAGTTTTGCTACTCCGTGTGGTGCGAACAATGCCAGGTAAATGATATGAAGCGGTACTTCCGTTGCCTTGATGCGCACACAGCTTGTTGATGACATAGGCTCTGATGGGGTCTATTGACTGTCAGTGTACATTGTCAAATGTGAAATGACATTAAACCTGTTCTTTGTAATTTAGCACTAACTAGTGTATTTAGCCTCCTGGCAACATGTTACCAATCAGCTGTACATAATGATGAAAAGTTGTCTTAATTTGCACGCACTGACAGCTATTTAAAAGTTTGAAAATTTGCGAAAATACATTAATCTTGTCACTAGTTGTTTTTCTGAGGTTGTCTGATGTCACTCCTATAACCTGGAGATAGGACAAACTCTTCATTCACTGAACATGCTTATAGATAGACAACAGTTTACTGATGTTCCCTAAATGCCTCACATGCAAGATGCTGTACATAGTCCATGAGCCAGATAGGTTGGTTGGCACCACTCAGGGGGGCAAATTGCCACCTATACCATTTTATTGTGCTACCCATGCATATGTCAATTTGGTATGATAGACCTGTCAAAGTGGCAGCTTAATATATTTTATGCAGTCACAAGTTTTACAGGCTCTGCTTTGATTTCAATTTCTCAGTTAAAATGTGTAGATAAAAACATTCCTTTAAGTTCTTTTTATCACGGCATATCAGTAGTAAACTCGTTATAGTTTTCAATGATTTTGAATGCCTTTTATGAGTGTAGTTAGTATTTAAATCAATGTATATGCTTGCATTTTCCGTATCAGAAGCTAGAAAATTGTTTTGACGTACCTATTATAAAACCATGGATATCTCACATAAAGCTTTACACATCTATCATACAGGCGTAGTTAGGGATATTGTTCCTAACAAAAATGCTTATGAGAATTTGCCCACCAAAGTGATACTGATGACCCCAATTTTACCCACTTGGCTCATGGACTAACAGTAGATGCTAGCTTGTCGGCTATGCACAGAGAAGCCTCTAGTCTCCCTACTTAGTTACTGCAGTTCCAACAGGAAAAAATTGTGAAATAAAGTGTTCTAATGTCAGAATTATCAAGTGATTTTGTCTACAGGACTGTTTTCTATGACCAGAGCATCTTTAATGTCAGTATGGCAGTCGATCATGTGTATTCAATTGTGGAAAGCCTAAACTCTGATTGTGATTATGATTTAATTTTGCAGATCACTGTTGCATTAGTAGTTGTGACTGAATGTAGTACTTTTTTCTTTGTCACTCCCACACTTTGTTCTGATTATCAGGAGTGTCTGAGTCAGAATCTCTCCACCAGCCTCCTCTACTACCTCCTCATTTAGTGTTTTAAGATGATTGGCTACAGACTGCTTCATGTGGAACTGCTAAATAGATTGTTTCATGTGTCAGGCAACAAGAGACAACCCGAGCCAGTGAAGAAAAAAAAGAACTATGGTCAACCACAGTGACTAACACAGTCACTTGATCACATAAAACAGCTTGATGGCCCTCATGCACCCGCACAATTGGGACCACATGAAATTTGAACTCATACACTTTGAAAAAATGGTCATAGTCTGCAACCGTGTTTCAAACAATGTGCTACCATTATGAAATCAGAAGTGTGCAGACCAAAGGTGAGTCAGTCCCTCTACATTTGCCAAAGTTCCCAAACAGCCAGTCCAAGCACAGATTTGGATCTTGAGCCCTTAAGAGGAAACTTGACTTGTTTATGTGCTTCCAATAGTATAATATTGCACAACCAAAACAAACGAATGAAAATGGATTCATCATTTTATGGACATCAACAAAAATGCTGCCCAACATGTGTGAACACACGTAATGCGATTTACTTGTGATTTGGCAGACTGGAGTTGACCTGCTGAAGCCATTTGGCCAGTGAGCTGATATATACATGTGTGTTGGTGTTGAATCACATGTTTATCAAAGGGTGGACAGTTGGGACAATCCAAGGGCGTGTTAATGTCTGTAAATCATTGTTGAATCTGATGTTAAATTGCTGATAGTGATATGAATTATCCTATGAGAAAGAATTGTTTCTGTCATTATGTTTGTTTGAACATGTTTATTCATTTACTGTCAGACTTCCTCTGCTGGCTTTCCTTGCTGGCACCTGTGATGGAAACTTTGCAAGATAAACATGTCGTTGTTGTTTTTGAAAGTAGTCAGGGCCCCTAACTCAGGGGTCTAGACAAGTTTTTTCCATTGATATCACCAAGTATTCATTACATTACTGTTGCATTTTTCTATCAAAAGTATCGCAAGAGTGACATCATTCTATGAGAAAAACCAAAACCAACTGTGAATTGATCACACTAACAAGTTTTGTCTGTGCATTTAAATCCTGATGTCTTTTTCTCTTTATGCCACCGCCGTCCAAAAGCCATTAAAAATGAAATAATAAGCATTAATGTGACACTAAATGGCATTTTCATGACTGTGAACACAGTCTGGAGTCTATTTTGAGTCAATCCCACTGACACCATTCTCCTGCTGGAAATGCTCACTCGCACAGCAAGTACGTATTAATCCACCCATGAAAATAGTCCCTGACAAACTCTGCTTTTACCTCTGATTATGTGCTGCTTTCCGAATGAAAGTTCAGTACTACGCTGTTTTAAGACATTATCTATACTAAAAGTGAAATATTCAATCCCTCTGTATTACTTTAACATTTTGCTGCAGAATGGTATGTATGTTCACTTAGTTTTCATACAGAACTTTTCGTTGTAATGGAATATTTTTACAATTGCTGTCTTATCCTTTACTTAAGGAAAGGGTCTGAATACTTCTTAGACCTCTACCCATCCATAACTCTCATGCCACGTGACATAAAAAAAAGAAAAAAAATGATTACCAGCGCTTTTACAATCTCTCCCAGTAGCGGTTTTACTGTTTCTGTTTCTCTTATGTTTTGTCCCTCAGTGAAGCAGGTTTTTTCTCATCAAGAGGAGAATAGCACATGTGAGCAGAGCAGTGCTGCAGCAGAAGCAGCCAGACTTTTCTCTCAGTGCGTCAGCAGTCGACGCCATCACTGCTCGGACTCTGCCAAATGCATTACAGCACTGCTTAGCGTCGCTGCTAGCTAGCTAATGGCTCCCTATTGGCAAACTGTCTCCAGCAGCTGACTAAGTCTAAGCTTGCTTGTTCCTCTCAGCTGGTTGCTACTTTTCTTTGAGGTTTGCAGCTGTACTGCCTACACTGACCCCTGACCCTACTCAAACCTAGTCCATCCCCACCTGCTTTAAACTGCAGGGCAGATTGCATCACAGGGTCACAATCTTTGCACAACTGGGATGGCACAAAGTTCAGCTAGTTTCATAGATTCCCCAGTGGTGATACTATGTCTAATGTTTTTTATGAGTTGGAGGACAAGCTTTGGAAAACTTGTAGTTCTGCATCTGAAACTTGGAACTGAGGCATTTGTATTTCATACATACTTTTTGCAAAGCATTAAAAATCAGATCAATTTATGATGGATTCCAAAATATGTTTTTGCACAGACTCAGCTTATTATAGTTGAGCGACATTACAAAATCTGTACTTGTGAGATGATAAAGATGTGTCAAAGTCAAAGCAAACTTTATATACCATACAAGAGGGAGTTGAAGAATGAGTTTGTCCTCTGTCAATATTCCAAAGAGTCTAACATAAAAGACGATGCACATATGCTAATCGGCATACACAATCTACAAAAGCATGTAAATAATCATACAAGAAACATACAGTGTAAACAATCTGAAAACAACAATTGCAGAAGACGGACTTACACATAATGGAAGTGATGGGTAGGTAATGTTAAAGATGATGCTCTTCCATTTCCACAGGAATAGTGCTGTAGGTTGATTTGTTTAGACTGGTTTATGGAAACTGAAGCTGCAATATACATACATATACATACATACATACATACACACACACACACACACACATATATATATATATATATATATATATATATACATATATATACACTGCTCAAAAAAATTAAAGGAACACTTTGAAAACACATCATATTTCAATGGGGGGAAAAACAAACTGGATATTTACATTGATATGGACTGGTTAATGTGTTAGGAATGAAAAGATGCCACATTTTTTGATGGAAATGAAAATTATCAACCCCCAGGAGGGCTAAATTCAAGACATTCCGAAATCAAAGTGAAAAACTGATGTGGCAGAGTAGTCCATTTTCTGAAATTCATTGGCAGCAACTCAAAACAGTACTCAGCAGTTTGCATGACCTCCATATGCTTGTATGCAGCCTGACAATATCGGGACAAGCTCCGAATGAGACGATGGATGGTGTCCTGGGGTATCTCCTCCCAGATCTGAACCAGGGCATCACTGAGCTCCTGGACAGTCTGAGGAACAACCTGATGGTGTCGGACGGAACAAAACATAATGTTCCAAATGCATTCTATTGGATTTAGGTCAGGTGAGTATTGGGGCCAGTCAATGGTGTCAATTCCTTCATCCTCCAGGAAGTGCCTGCATCTTCTTGCCACATGAGGCCAGGCATTGTCGTGCACCACAAGGAACCCAGGACCATTGCACCAGTGTAGGGTCTGACAATGGATCCAAGGATTTCATCCTGACACCTAATGGCAGTCAGAATGCCGTTGTCTAGCCTGTAGAGGTCTGTGCGTCCCTCCATGGATATGCCTCCCCAGACCATCACTGAATCACCACCAAACCGGTCATGCTAAACCATGTTATAGGTAGCATAACATTCTTCATTCTCCTTCTCCAGACCTTTCCATGTCTGTGACATGTGCTCACGATGAGCCTGCTCTTATGTTCGAAAAGCAAAGGGCACCATTGGCGGACCTGCCAGTTCCTGTGTTCTATGGCAAATGCTAATCAAGCTCCACGGTGTCAGGCAGCGAGCACAGGACCCACTAGAGGACATCGGACCCTCAGACCTTCCTCATGAAGTCTCTTTCTGATTGTTTGGTCAGAGACATTCACACCAGTGGCCTGCTGGAGGCCATTTTGTAGGGCTCTGGCAGTGCTCATCCTGTTCCTCCTTGCACAAAGGAGCAGATAGCTGTCCTGCTGATGGGTTGAGGACCTTCTGCAGCCCTGTCCAGCTCTCCTCGAGTAACTGCCTGTCTCCTGGAACCTCCTCCATGCTCTTGAGAATGTGCTGGGCAACACAACAAACCTTCTAGTAATGGCACGTATTGATGTGCCATTGTGGAGGAGTTGGACTGTCTGTGGAACCTCTGTAGGGTCCAGGTATCGCCTCATGCTACCAGTAGTGACAGTGACCCTAGCCAAATGCAAAACTATTGAAAAACAGTCAGAAAACACAAGAAGGGAATAAAATGTCAGTGGCCTTCATGTGTAAAACCAATCCTGTTTTGGGGGTTGTCTCATTGTTACCCCTCTAGTGCATCTGTTGTTAATTTCATGAACACCAAAGCAGCTGAAGCTGACTAAAACCCCCCTCTTTTACTTACTTGACCAGATCAGTATCCCACATGTTTGACTGATTTGATGCAATACTTAGATTGAAAAGTGTTCCTTTAATTTTTTTGAGCAGTGTATTTATATTTATCTTAGTACCTTTAACTGACAAACAAACAGTCTCAGCCTGGTATCATAATAAGGCATATGAATAACACATCAAGTCAATGTGCATATTATCAGAATCTCTCTCTTTTTTTTTGCCTTTTGAGTGGCATTGCACACCATGTACAGGGGGTCCTCGACTTACATTGGAGTTCCGCTCCTACGACACAATAAAAGTCAATTTTTGCCGTAAGTCAGAACTCCAGTAAAAATGTAAACAAAGCCACTACGTGCATCATAATATCAACATCTTATAACCGTCTTTTAGCGCCACGTGAAGACGTATTCGTCCACTCCGCTTGTCAACTAGTTCCATGTAACCACTTCTGACGTAACGACGAAAATGCCCTAGGTTGAGTACGTTGTAAACTGAGAAACCCCTCTGTACTTGTAATAAGTGACTCTGTTTCTTTGACCTTTGTTGCCCTTTACTCCATTCATCCATCAGCTATACCCAATTTGACCTGTACATGGTTGTGAGGGGATGCTGAAGCTTTTCACAACTGTTATTAGTCACCAAAGTCTAAAAAGTCTATTGCACAACTAACACAAAAAGAAAGACAACATGCAGGCTTACACCTATAGACAAATTAAAATCACAAATTAACCTGTCATGCATGTCTTTGGATTGTGGGAGGAAGCTGGAGCAGCTAGAGAAGATCCATACAGGCACAGGGAGAACATGCAACTCCTCATTGAAAAGCCTGGGCCAGCTGACAGTTTAACACAGGAAATGTTCCCGTGAAGCAGCAGTGCTAGCCACTATTCCACCATGCCACTTCTCATTCTTTCCTCCTCTCCCTACAAGAGCATTTCAACTTTATTCAAGCTCGTTTACATGATGCTTCAAACAGGACGGAAGCAAAAGAGCAAGTTGACCATGACCAGAACTTAACATGACTAGGCCTGCAGAAGATGATTTTACCATTTATGAATTAACTTTCCACATTTCAGCATCAATAATGGTCCAAAAAATAAATAATCAAAAAATACTTTTCTCATTAACTGAAATATCCACAAAAATACAGCTTTTTTTTTTTGCAAAGAAAAGTTAGATCACATGACTAAGACTCACCAATAATGACTGCAATCCAGGTTTTATTAAAATGTAAACCAGAGCTGAAGTTTGTTACTTCCAGCTGTCTGTAGAAGATTTGCTCTGTTTTTTAAGTACCTGTAGCATCAGACAGCAGCAGCATTCATCACACATGGACAGAATTTTCAGTGTTTCGGAAATCAAAAATAAACTGTTACTTTAATAAGATTGTTATTAGTTTTTATTTTTGATAAGATTGCTATTAGTTTAGTATTTTTCTATTGTATCATGATGCATTATATCGCTTGGTGTGCTGTTCAGTCTTCTAGTTAAGTCAAATATTCACATGGCTGTCTCCATCACTATCATGGTTTGTCTAATTGAAGCTGTGACAAGAGTAATGTAAAAGTGACCTATGTCTGCAGGACAGAATGCCCTCACCTAAACAGACTGATGAAGCTCACCATATAGAAGATTATAGTTACAATACAGTTAATTATCTGTGACAAGTCACGTAAAACACGTTATGCCCATAGTAGACACACATAGACACTGTAACATGTGATAAAAGGAATATTGGCAGTAATACATCCACTCATGGAACAAGTTGCATTGTTTTGGCTGCCAGCCTGCATATTTGTGATGTTAACTACACTTATTGCAAGACCCTCCCATACCTCCACTGAGAATCTGCCCTATATGCATCAGCGAAAGTGAGAGACCTCTGAATCTTCTAATGTAAATGTATCACTCAATGTTTATTTGATGAATATCATATGCGCTTTGTTTCAGTAGGAGAACTGCACCAGCTTCTGATTGCTGGCATGTACCTCCGTCCTCCATAGTGCTGTATTTACTCATATATTGCCAGTAATAGTGGTGTATAATGCAGATGTGCCAAAACAAAATTGTAAAACACAAGCTCCAGTCAGGAATGTTGATATAAATTGAACATAAATAGGTGAATTTTAAAGCACATTCTCAGCACTGGGTTTGCATTGTGTTAAATGTAATGTTGGAAGAACGTGCAGTCTAAACACCGAGGCCAATACGAGCCAAGGAATAGCTGTAAATTATACAGTAAATGCATGGGATGGAAAATTTTAGGCTAGAAACACTAGAAAGACTTGTCACTCGAGTCAGATTAAAGGTGAGGCATGGAAAAAGATGCACCAGCCGCTCTTTGTTTTCTGCAACAGAGGTTTAGTTATACAAAAAGCTGCAAAATTGGAGGGCACTCTGACTGCAGTCTTGGCTTCAGCAGCTACATTATGTCAGTAGGTTACTTCTAAGTGAGTCAGTTTAGTTAATTTATTACTAAACACATTTTAAGTAATGGTGTTAAAGTTTCAAAGATTTAAATATATGTCCATTCCATTAAAGAAATTCACAAAATGAATAAATGAACAAAATCTACTGCAGGCGCTTCTTAAAAGGACAGTGATAATAGAGAGATAATGTTGCATCAGGCCTCATGCAACTAGATTTCTTCTCCAGAGTCTTGGTTTTCCAGGAGGTGACGGGACCACATCACTGCTTCAAAGACTGCTTTCCATTTTTCTGTTTTTCCTTTTTTCCTTGATAAACATTTGTTCATACTGTTCAGTTGTCCAAGTCCTTGTCCTAGTCATCTGTTTAGCCTCTGTATAAACATGATTTACTCAGCGGATTTGAGATCAGCGGACAACAACTGGCCCTGGGGTCTTGGGCTCTTGGCAAAGCCGCATGTCAGGGTGGAGTGTTTTTCTCAATTTGATGCATCCCATACACCCCTGTCCCATGGGGTTTCTCACCACTTTCGGGGTTTAAGGCAACTTTAATTCAGATAACTTAAGCAGACCCTCCACCTCCTTCCCCAGATCTCCAAGCATCTCTGCTAATTTAAATGAGAAATAAAACAGGACTTCCACCTTTTTTCCTTCTGCTCTGGCTCTTTCTTCTCACCCATGTCTAGACTCCCACAGCTTCCTTCATCTACCAGCTTCTCCATCTTTCTCCACCTTTCCCTTCCTTTTCCTCTCTTGTGAACCCTGTAACTACATAATGAGCCTCATTCAGCAAGGCTAATTGTTTTAAAAACTCCCATGTGTTCTTATGCCACAGAGAGAAGTAAAGCAGTCATGGATGACAATAAAAAAGCTTTTGTGTAAGTCTGATGCTGGTTGTTTGGGACAGGGGTCTTTATAAATGTACTGAAATTAAATATTGAGGTTTATTGTCTATTATTTGTCTATTTGTCTTTGGTAACAGGAATTGCTGAATGGAGCTTTAATGAGTGATGTTGGTAGAGTCCAGACGTCTGTTGCCCTACGGCTAAATAACAGGCCACCCAGGGTTGAGAAAACTCTTGATTTTTCACACACAGTTCTGTGATATAAAGCATGCTTTGTTTTAAGTCTTCGCTCTTTAAGTTTTGATAAGAAATGACTCACAAACTGAATTTGCACAGAGACACTCAAATGTACACAATTCAGCTAATAATTAAAATGTGACTGAACATTGGCGAGATGTTGTTGAAGCTATTAATTCTACAGTAGCAAACATTTACATTACTGTCTAACACTATGAGGAGAAAAGTCAAGGAATACTGACGGAACCGTCCCCAGATGTGGTTATAAATGTGTCACCCTCACACCCCCGAAGCCCAGCCTGAAGAAAATTATGGTCATTTGTGTATGGAAATGCACATGTGTTTCTGTGTGAATTCACTCAATATGCAAGGAACTAAAAGAGAGAAAGAGAAATCTTCAGCTGTGGCTGGGATCTCTGGATAATTCCTTCATGCCTGGAGACGAGCTTCCAGCTGGAAGGATACAGTACAGTTGTGTGTCTGCATGTGCACTTATACTGCTCATGTTGTGAGGACATAAATCTGTCACATTGTGTGCACCTGACTCTCTTTTGGGAACAAAATGCAAATCACAATAATGTAAAGTATTAAATTTGCATATGATAATGTCATATTATAGGATTGTGTATAAATAGCACATTGCCTTTGGCACATTTCGCATTTTACAGCATTTACACGTGTCATTTTACAGCATTTAAATAGCACGTGAAATTTTTAAAGTTATGGCTAAAGTCGTGGGAAAGGAGTCACTGCACAGCAAGTTACTTTGTTTAATGCAAATATTAGTTCTAATAGGGGAGCAGGTTAAGGCAGATTTCGCTTCAAAAAAAGAATGAAACCCTTATATCTCCTTTAGGTTCCTTCCAAAAAATCCAAGATTATGCTGGGTACAGAAACATTGCGAGAAATGTACTATTGTTTCATGCCATCAATTACATGCCAATAGCGATTAACCCATCAAGGCTAGATGAAGGCGATGGTATAGACTCTTTTCCGAAAGCAGGCAAAACATCACAACAGTTGCCGACTCGTGTTCAATAACTCCAAGCTGGAAAGAGCACAGAACAGGAACCGAACTTGTCATTGATGGCATGAAACAATGGTACATTTCTCGCAATGTTTCTGTACCCAGCATAATCTTGGATTGTTTGGAAGGAACCTAAAGGAGATATAAGGGTTTCATTCTTTTTTCCTCCTGGCAAAGGCAGCATTTGCTCCAGTCAGTTCTACATGTAGGTATGGAACTGGTGGCCATATTGAATTTTTTTCGTGGCTAGCACTTTTTTCTGAAAAAGTGGCCTATAAGCAACAATCATGCCAAATTTGATGCTTATATCACAAAGTGCACGATGGTTTGCTTAACCTGCTGTACTATAATAAAACACAAAATGGCTTGGTGGGTTATTCTCATGTCTATGAAGACTTAGTTTAAGCTTAAAGTACAGTCAGTAGGGTTTGGAGAAACGGTTGCTGTCCTATGTTTAAAACTGGGGCATTTTCAAAATGACCTTTTGTATTTTGATGAAATAATTTGATATAATAATGAAATACAGGAAATATACACAAGCTATAAATTTGCTCTTGTAGACTCCGTGTACAAACTCTTGAGTGCTTAAGCAAACAAGCGTGAAAATAGATGACATGTAACAAACAAGAAAAGCACTCAGAGAGCAGTCCTCTACCAAGGCTGCTCAGTCACTGTATGATTTCTGACAGATGAAATCTTGATGAAATTCGTGGTAGAAATCACAGCACCATAGAATGTGGCCATTTAATTTAGATATACCCACAAATAAACAAATAAAATCATCTTGCACTGAGCACAGGCGTGTGTTATGCGTGTGTGCGTTATGTAGCCTACTCAGAAACACCCCCACAACTTAATCAATTGTTCCTTGTATTGTTTCTGACAGATAAGTCCGCAGCAGTGGATTTATAGTCGGTTCACAATCATGTTATCATCAGCAGGCAGGTGATGTAGTGTTCACTTGTTGTCATAGTTATTTCACAATGATACAGAAATCTTTAACAAATCCGTGGATCCAGACTATACGCTGCATCACTTCCAAAATCTAATCACTTGGTCCTTGTGTCATTTCTGACCTCTGAAATTTTCGTCCAAGTCTGTGATTGAGTAATGTTGCTAACAGACAGACAGACAAATGCGCAGCGATTGCCACATAACTCTGCCATGCCTTAGTAGACTAAAAAAGTGGGCCTGAACCATAATTTTACAGTGAATTTGTTTATTAATTATTGCATCTTGCAGGAGGACACAGATCTCTGTTTGTACTGTAACCGGAGTCTCAGCTGGCACATTGTCTTGCTCTAAATTAGGCCCAGAGTGAGCCGTAAGACTGAAGGCAGCTTCGCATGCAGTTGAGTTGTGAACATGCTTTGCTCTCTGGATGTGTGTGATTATGAAGTTGCAGAATATATCCAGTCTCCTCAGTTGTAACAGTACCCATGAGTCTTCTTTCTTTTTCTATCTCTGGATCTATTGTCTATGTCCTGTCGCCTCCTCCTCTGTTTCTTCCTCTGGCTCAGTCCCACAGTGCACATTACACATGTTCTAATTTAATAAAGCAGAGTGAAATTGACCTCTCCCCAGTGGAAGCTGATTAAAGGACCACTGACTCTTGTAAGGGAGGGTCTCCTTATGTGTGCCTGATGACCACTTCAGATTCTGGATATGGTGATGAAGATGACGACAGTTTGGGGACTTTGTGGACATTAAAGAAACCCTCCAACAAAACCTATGCAAAGTATATTGCTGAACAGAGGCTAGGACAGCAGATGTAGGAAGCATTTTTAACTGTGAGTAGGAATGTATGAATGCTTAACTGTAAAGAAAAAAGCTTTTATTTATTATTATCCCAATGCTGGAGGTAATTGCCTAATTTCTTCTTCCACAAATGCAGATAATGTTCATGATTTGCCAAAAAATCCACAGTAAAACCATTAAGCAATGCAACATTTTCTTCAATGCTGTCAGAGATGATAATGAGTGCTCGGGGTGAGGTGGCTTCATATGTTTGAACACCAAAATCCCCGCCGGGATAAACACTGAAACAATTGTTTTTTGCAGCAAACAATGCAGAGTCATGGGAAAGCTTTAAGATGAAGGGTGTACATCTTGACAACAGACAGTCACAGAATGCAGAGGGACAGATTCAGCTTTGTTTTATGCAAGTCAGGGAGCACCACCACAAGTCTGCTTCTCTGGTCCACAAAAACCCATTAAGTCTCTGAGGACTCTGATCGAGAATGAAAGAGAAACTGAGCCAGATCAAGGAAAACCCAATACACATTCTACTGAAATTCACTTGAGTTTTTCATTGTGTTCTTTACTTTTGAAGTTGTTATTTGACATCATGAGTTACTCAGAAAATATGAATAATATGTCACAGCTATCGAAATGCACATATTTCTGTTTCACCGCTTTGAATAGGGAAACCAATTCTGAGCTTCTTAAAATGATTATGTCAGATTAGAAGAATTTGGCTTGCAAACACTCAAAATAACAGTCTCGATATTTGAAAAAATATTATATGCAAACAAACTGAGTTAATATAGCAGTGCAGGTCCTAAACATTCTTTCAGTTAACAAGTTTAAATTTTTTTAACATGAGTTTAATGGGTTTTTTGTGCGATACTCCTTTAAAACCTGAAAACACAAAAGCATGTATGCATCATAAAGCAAGCACAGCAAAACCTAAACTTTAAAGCATAAAATAAAGACAAAAAGTTATAAATAATCCTAAATAAAAGACAGATGAGGTCAATTAGCAGTTGAGGTTTACAAGGTGTGGGCTGAAGCTGAAGAGGTCAGAAGGGCAGAGGTAAAATAAAGAGCCAAACCCAGCCGTGCCTTATTAGTAAAATGCATTACCAACGCATGAGTGCAAACGCCATAAAACTACAAGAGGGAAGAATGTTCTCAGCTTCTGCGTAATCGAATGGGGTCTTATGATTAAGAATTACCATGAATTGACTGTAATTATATCTATTTACTGTAATTATATCTTTCTATTTTTATGACATTCCAAACCCACATGGATGCAAACCCACAATGATAAAAATCCCATCCTCATACAAACAAGCACAACTTTTCTCGAACCCCTCTGAGATCTTTCAGCCTTTTCTCTGAAGCTCACATACCTTTTGGTCTCTGAAAACCAAATGTGGTTGGTTTTCTGTTCGGGCTAACAGCCAGTTTTAATAGGCACTCAAACAACGGTCACAAAGATCATCCATAAGAGAAATGAATTCACTCTGAGTAGACTCTGGCCATTTACCAGCTACAAATGTGGCTCTAGACTTCAAAGCAGGGAGCTTTGAAGGACGTGACTTGACTTGATTGTCACAGGAGCAAGAGCCTCAGGCCTATGATATGTACCCACAGCAATTTTAAGGCCAAAATGAGTTATTTGGATTGTGGTATTTGTACAGATTATGCAACATGTGGAGCAGATCAGAGAGCTACGGACTTTTTCTCTCAGGGAGCAGAAGCTTTAGTTGTACCGAGTGCCTATTCAGACTCCCCAGAATGCTTTGTACCACAGATGAAACAGCAAGTAGTGCTTTGATAAAAGCATCACAAGTCTGTCAAGCTTCTGTCTAGCTGTATCCAATTTCTTCAAAAACAGATGGATCATATTTAAGAAACTGTCAGATAATAACATTTTGAGGGAAAGTCTGTTATTTTAGGAATTACTTGTACTCACTTTTTAGCTAATAGGTAGATCATAGGAGACTGACACCCTTCTTTAGGTTTACATCCTGTCAGTTTTAAGGTTAGGCTTAGTACTTTCTTTTCTGGTAAAGCCTATAGTTAGCATTGGCTCCAAAGGTTTTTCAGGTATTTTTTTTTATCAAGGTCTTTTTTATTAACATATCAAGAAAGAGCTGAACATATACATGAGCATTTTACAGTTTTTTGTTTTACTCCCCCCACCCCCCACCCCACTCTACAACATCAGCAACATCAACAAACTCAGCGGCCAGAGACAACAAAGCAAAGAGTAAAATAAAATAACAAAAAATATAAAATAATAATAATAAAATAAAAACAAAAAACAAAAAAACCTTAATGATAAATTACATGAGGTAGGTAAATGAATCAGAAATTATACATGACATATAGTAAGAACGTACATCCATGACTATTATAGTCCAATTTCATCTGCATTCGCTTTCTCCAAGAAGTCCAAGAAGGGCTGCCAGGCAACAGAGAATTTCCGAAGTGACCCTTTTATAGTATATCGGATTTTTTCCAGTTGAATATAGTACGTGACCTCCATTATCCAATGTCCATATACAGGTGGTAATGCATCCTTCCATTTTTGTAATATCATCCTCTTCGCCAATAGAGTACAGAAAGCTATCACATTAGTCTGTGGCCCAGTCAAGCCAACATCCCTGAGAGCCACACCAAAGACAGCGATAAATGGGCACGATTCTAGTGAGGTACCACAAACCCTTGACAAGGTATTAAAGATGTACTCCCAAAAATTCCTCAATTTTGGACAGGTCCAAAACATGTGTATTAAGGTTGCAGGCTCACACCGACAACGATCACACATAGGGTCAAGATCTGCCTTAACTTTGCATAACCTCGTTTTTGACCAGTGAAGACGATGCACAATTTTGAATTGGATTACTGAGTGTCTAAGACAAATAGAGGTGGAGCAGATTCGGTCAATTATTTCCTCCCAATGTTCATCCGAAATTTGCTCGCCTAAATCTTCCTGCCATTTATTCCTAAGTGACTCCAGAGATGCCAGCTTGTGTGTGTGCAACAGCGCATATAATAACCTTATAGCATGTTTTTCATGGTACCTCTTTCATGGAGGGTCCGGGTCGGTAGCAGCTTTAGCACTCTGGGCTGAGGACACACCAGGCCTAGCCGTTGTCGGGCCGTTGTACTTGTATTTTCTCAGACTGGAGGACATGTCCAACACCGGAGTGATACAAAATACTCGCTCTTGGTTCTTAGATTGCGGTATAATACCAAAGCATGTGGGTGTAGGTCCGAAAAAAATTGATATTTAAACTGCAGAATGATAGTTCAGCGGGAGCCTCACAAAACACGTCTTACTCCATTGCTGGCTTTTTCAGGTAGTTTTTGTCAATAATATTGTAAGGTCCTCCTCACCTCACTATATAAAGTGCCATGGACATTTGTATGTTGTGAATTCTGTCACGTGTAAACCCATGAAGCAGGCAAACAGGCAGGCAGGTGATTAAATAAAGAATTTATTAAACAGAAAACTAAACAGAACGGCACTCCATGAGGGAGGTACGGGAATTAACAGAACGGGGAGCTAAACCAACTAACTGAGGGCGACGGACCAGATGGCTGTGGTGGGGGACTAACTAAGACTAAACAGTGAGGGAGAAGTGACTCACGGAAATTTCCAGGGGATCGGGAGACGAGGTGGGGGGCAGAGCTGAGGGAGCCGGTGATGGAGACGTGGTGAGGACGGAGGAGCAGACAGACCGGGAGCAGATGGAGGCGAAGGTAATCCACATTGAGGCAGAGTCCAGACAGCAGTGTGCGCAGGACGGAGAGCAGCCAGGCTTTTATGCTGCGCTGATTGTTCATCATGCTCAGCTGCGCTCTCTCACAGCCGCTCCTGATGAGCTGACAAGCCGAGCAGGAGAGGGAGGGGCCATGACAAATTCTTGTTACATAATTAAAACTGTATATAACTGAATGCGAGCACAATAAATATTATGACCGATAACCCCAAGCTGAATGTAAAGAGCGGGAAAAAGAAGAAACAGCTAGCACCTCCAAATCTAATGATAATATTAACACATTACAACTTGGTTTTTAGTACTTGAGAAACCCCAGGTGTAAAAACATTGTTTTGCAGCAGATTTTATAGAGGGAGAGACTTCAGAAAGCTACTTGTCCAAGTCCAAATTTTGCCCAATGCATAGCCCCCCATAAAAAAAAACATATAGAAGTTTTTAAAACTTAGTTTTTACATGTTTGAAATAAATGAGATTCATGTCAACTAACATTTAGAGGTGCTGTGAGGCAGATTTCACTGCTACTAGTTGGTTTTACCTGTTGTCATTGTTAGTGCTAAGGAAAGATGAGATGTAGAATTTGGTCGGACAACGCAAAAATGCCCAAAACTGCAGTTCTTTGGACGACCATATGAGGCTGGCTCCAAAAGTGAGTTAATCCCTGCAGATCCTAATGTTAAAATGTTCAACATTGCAGCAGAAATGAAAATGTTTGCAGTCTGGTACAAAAATGATTTTGGTCTCTTAAGATAATTTCTCCATTTAGGACAACTGATTGGGGTGAATCTTTATATAATTCATTAGTTTAAATTTATTTAAGGTTCAAACCTGGGTGTCACCAAGGACAGTCTATGGTCCAGAGATGTTTGCATGGCCAGCTCCAATCACACTCCATCTCTCTGGATTTTTTGAGGAGTTAGAATGAATCAGGCTTAGAGATGGCTGGGGTCACCACATTGAGCTTCAAACTGCTGTTCAGGAAACCTGTGAGTGACATTACATAGGGTTCATTCATCTTTATGTACAGGATATGATATGCACCTAATTGTTGGCATGAAAGCAAATAAGGAATTGGTGTATTGTAAAATGTGGAACTTTCTCTTTAAACAGGGCTCCAGACTAACTTTTTTTCTAGCAGCACAGTGGCCCCTAACTTAAAATTTTAGGAGCGTGACCAGAAAATTTAGGGGCGCACACCAAAATCGACTTGCAAAGCAAATATTCACATTTCCTCTCATTTTCACTGTATTACTGATAAATACTTTCACAAACTATGTTTTCAATTCACATTTTATTGTGCAGCAGTTGACACAACATAACAAGAAAAGCACTCATAGAGCGCAGTACTCCGTCAAGGCTGCTCAGTTGACGGATCATTTCCGACGGATGAAATCTTTAATAAAAATGACCTTGTGCTGAGCACAGGCATGTGTTATGTATGTGCACGTTATGTAGTTATACGGAATCATGTGTAAATTACTCTTATAAAGGTCTGTTGATCAGTTCATCAATTTTGGCAAGCCTTTGTTTCGCTAGTGTTAAAATAACCGTTCTCTCCAGGCTTTTATTTTGAAGGTGTATTCTTAATGCTATGGGCTTTTATTTTGTGGCTAATTCAGCACACAGGAAGTTGTTCTCTAAGAAGAGGTTTCTTGATATGACGAAGACGCTGCCGGAAAGTCCGAAAATTCACATAAAGATGAAAGAAAACGGTTCCACGCGGTCGCTGTCTAGCAAACGATGTGTCTAAACTTAGAAGAAGCTGGAATGGAGACAATTAAGGAGTGAAGAACAGAAAAGTGAATTTGTGTTCATAATAAGGCTGAACGTAAATAAAGGCTTTGTGAAACATCAGGAGCTTCACCGTCATTTGTCCCCCGCTCTCACACATAATGGCCCGCCTTCTTCTTCTTTGGTGTTCGTATTCTTTCTTCTTTTGGAGTTAATGTCGGTTGGTAAACCAGTTCATTTGCGCATGACTGTCTACTGGGCTGAAGTCTGGAGCAGAAGTTTGTAAGAGTTTAAAAAGTCGGCAAATTTACTGGTCGCACATGCGCGAGTAGATGAAAAATTTACTCGCACTCGCTCACATTTTGGTCGCAAAATGCGACCATTTAGTCGCAGTCTGGAGCCCTGTAAAATCACAATTTAAGCAGAAACCCATAATTAAAAAAAAACTTTTCACACACTTATAGCACAAAGGATGAATTTTCAAATGTCCCCAAAGAAAAACAGGATGAGATATTTCATAATTTATGAGTCAGATTTGGAAACAGCACTTCAACTGTGGCTGCTCTGATGTTACTGGAATATTTTTTGGTGTGCATGCTTTTACAAAGAAATGACATTGAACGTATCTAGTGATGATGAGTGGCTCTCAACTTGCATTTGCCTGCCAAGAACAGCTTTTTGAGAATATAACCAGCTGATCTGACCTCTAATTTCGAGGGGAAGACGTGCTGTAACTGCTGTTACTATTCCACAGCCGAATCCGTTAAAGTCCTCCGAACATCTCACACTTTCACACAAACACACACATACACACACTTAACCTTTAACTATTAGTAATCAATCAAGCAATTAGTTTATATTGGCGCTGTTAGAATGTCATTGAAGTCATTTTTCTCTTCACATTGCTCAGACAAAGCCAATAGGTAACTAAATGTCATAAGAACTGAAGAGTTTGGCTTTGTCCGAGCACTTTAAGGATTCACATATATCACATATGGCAGGACACAGGTTAGTGGCTCTGTCTCCAGTATAAATAATGCTTATAAAAATAAGTTTTATACGTTGAGGGAGTTAAAAGTCAACAGAGACGATATACAGTAGCTTCCATAAAGCATGTTTAAAACACTCACACAGGGATACACCTCATATATATTCTCAATGACAGGACTCTCAGTTTTAATTTCCAAAGAAACGAAGATCCTTTAGATGAGGTCAGATGAAACAATATGATTACACTGATGAGATTTTAGATTTCAGAGCAGCTTCATTTGTGGTCAGTGGTTTGATTTCAAACAAAGCATCACAATCATCTCTGATGTCTCTGTGGTGTGTTTCATGTCATTTTGATGACCCTTTGGAGAGGATGAAAGGAACTGAGTCAGGAACTAAAGGCTGAGAGGATGAAGGACTAAAGGTTACTGTCATTTCAGATGATAATTTGTAAAAACATATTCTTTGTAAGCTTGTCAAATGTCCAAACAAGTATACACATGTAATTAAAACAACTAGGAAAAAGAACTATTTGACTTTAACTCTGAGGGGTGTCAAGAGCAAGAAGAAGAGATAAGCTGTGCTCACAGGGAGTTTAAGAGGGGATGGTTGGGGACAGACTGCAGGGAAATGACCTCAAGCTCAACGCTTCCATGTTCCCAAGGTCAGACAGGCCTCATTTGGCCTGCCACTGCACACAGGAGACTCGTAGAAACTCATATTCTTTCCCTTAAAAGGGTGTTTGGAAATCATTTGACTGTAAACACAACAAAGTTACTTATAATTACTTCCTTGGCTCCAAAGCACGGAAACTCCCAAACTAGAAAAAAAATAATGTAAGACTATATTTACTCTTTAGAAGAGCGTGACCACCTTAATTTGGAATGTTCAGTTTAAATAAGTATAAATTAGATATAAAATTTGTCAATCCATTTAAAGCGTACCTTATCCCCCTCATAAAAGCTGACCTGCAGATGACCAGATGAATATGTCTTACAGCATGTTGTATCTCAGGGCAGGCAGTGGGCTGGTTGTTGATTTAGTGTTGCCAGGGGAACCTGGGACTCAGGGATGTGCACCAGATGTTTCGAGAACAAAAAGGGGACTTCCTGGTTCCTGAAGGACTAAGCGTGCACTCCAACCTTTGTGTGTGTCTGTGTGTGAGTGTGCGTTTGCTGGCATGCAAACGTTTCTGTATTTCTTCGAGGCTTCAAATGCTCGTCAGCTGTAACTCCACCAGCATGTGTGTGACATCAGAATAAAGCTTTTTTCTAAAACCCATCTCCTCCCTGAAGGACAGAACGTTTTCTTCTCTCTCCACACTAAAAACGAGAGTATAAATTGTTACACACCCCAATGCACACACACACAGGAGGAAAGTCAGCGTGTGCAAAATGAAAAGAAGCCAGAAACAGAGAGAAAGGGAAAGAGAGAGCAGTGTGTGTTCTAGTCAGTGCTTACATGTGAACACTGCAAAGCTACTAAAATGATCAGAACAGGATGATGCTGAGAAAATTTACATCTATCATAAAACACCGAGCTCATCCAAGTCAATTAAAACCAAAGGTTGAAGCTATATCCTTGTTAAAATAAAATATCCTCTTTGTTACATTTCTCCTTAATAGGCGATAATGAAAGAGACATGAACGAGAGCATTTAAGGAGGCACAGCAGCTGTTAGCTGGATTTAAACCTGTGAAATGTCTGTTATAAGTATGCACTTTAAAGAAATGAACAACGGCAGCTCTCTCATTTCACATAATTTCATTATATGAAGACTATAAACCCTGTAGGCTCAAAGCCTTGTAATGTGTAACCAGTAAATCTAAAATACAGTAAATGTGAGAACAAAATATTAGGTTAACATTGGCTCAAATAGTGGCATTTACATGGGACTAGTATTACCATGAGACCTCATGTGATTTAAAAATTACCCCCTACCTCTGGGTTTCCTGTAGTGCATTCACACGCAATAAATATAGTCTGTGTTTTAATTGAATCTTTCAGCTGTTGAGCTAGAACACAGCAGAATATTTTGTTACCACATGCTACCATGTACACACGTGGACAAAATTGTTGGTACCCCTCAGTTAAAGAAGGAAAAACCCACAATTCTCACTGAAATCACTTGAAACTCACAAAAGTAACAATAAATACAAATTTATTGAAAATTAAATAATCAAAAACAGCCATCACTTTTGAATTGTTGATTAACATAATTATTTAAAAAAACAAACTAATGAAACAGGCCTGGACAAAAATGATGGTACCTCTATAAAAGATTGAAAACTATTTGACCAGAGTGACATGATTAACTCAGGTGTGTCATTTAATTGACATCACAGGTGTTTCCAAACTCATAATCAGTCAGTCTGCCTATTTAAAGGGAGACAAGTAGTCACCCTGCTGTTTGGTGAAAAGGTGTGTACCACACTGAACATGGACAACAGAAAGCGAAGGAGAGAATTGTCCCAGGACATCCGAAAAAAAATGATAGACAAACATCTTAAAGGTAAAGGCTATAAGACCATCTCTAAACAGCTTGAAGTTCCTGTGACAACAGTGGCTCATATTATTCAGAAGTTCAAGACCCACGGGACAGTAGCCAACCTCCCTGGACGTGGCCGCAAGAGGAAAATTGATGACAAATTGAAGAGACGGATCGTTCGAATTGTATCTAAAGAGCCCAGAGCGACCTCCAAAGAAATTAAAGGTGAACTCCAAGGCCAAGGTACATCAGTGTCAGATCGCACCATTCGTCGTTGTTTGAGCCAAAGTGGACTTCATGGGAGACGACCAAGGAGGACACCACTGCTGAAAAAAACTCATAAAAAAGCCAGACTGGAATTTGCAAAAATGCATGTTGACAAGCCACAAAGCTTCTGGGAGAATGTCCTTTGGACAGATGAGACCAAACTGGAGCTTTTTGGTAAGGCACATCAACTCTATGTTCATAGACTCAAAAACCAAGCATACGAAGAAAAGAACACTGTCCCTACGGTGAAACATGGAGGAGGCTCAGTAATGTTTTGGGGCTGCTTTGCTGCATCTGGCACAGGGTGTCTTGAAAGTGTGCAAGGTACGATGAAATCTGAAGACTATCAAGGCATTCTGGAGAGAAATGTGCTGCCTAGTGTCAGAAAGCTTGGTCGCAGTCGCAGGTCATGGGTCTTCCAACAGGACAACGATCCAAAACACACAGCCAAAAACACCCAAGAATGGCTGAGAGAAAAGCGTTGGACTATTCTAAAGTGGCCTTCTATGAGCCCAGATCTGAATCCCATTGAACATATGTGGAAGGAGCTGAAACATGCCATTTGGAGAAGACACCCATCAAACCTGAGACAACTGGAGCTGTTTGCTCATGAGGAGTGGGCCAAAATACCTGTTGACAGCTGCAGAACGCTCATTGGCAAATACAGAAATCGTTTAATTGCAGTGATTGCCTCAAAAGGTTGTGCAACAAAATATTAAGTTATGGGTACCATCATTTTTGTCCAGCCCTATTTCATTAGTTTGTTTTTTTAAATAATTATGTTAATCAACAATTCAAAAGTGATGGCTGATTTTGATCATTTAATTTTCAATAAATTTTTATTTATTGTTACTTTTGTGAGTTTCAAGTGATTTCAGTGAGAATTGTGGGTTTTTCCTTCTTTAACTGAGGGGTACCAACAATTTTGTCCACGTGTGTATGTAATGCATCTCACCATCCTTCAAGATATACTTTTGTGATTAATTTATGATCTGTCTTCCTGTAAACAGGTCTCCATGCTGACATTAACCTCCTGAATTTGCACTCAAAATGCTGTCCAAAACTACAAGTATAATTGTCGATGCAGCCCTCAGAATTCTTAAGTGGAAAGAGACAGTAGGAAAATGTGGAGAAAATGAAATAACTTGCAACAAAGAAAAAACAAGAAAAGCACTCACAGAATGCAGTACTCCACCAAGGCTGCTCAGTCATTGTATCCTTTCCAGGAGCTGAAATCTTTAAACAATTTGTGGCAGAAATCACAGCGCCATAGAATGTGGCCATTTAATATACCCACAAACGAAATGGCCTTGCACTGAGCACAGGTGTGTGTGTTATGCATGTCTACATTTCAATGGATACAAAATCGCGTGACCTAAATATGTAGCAGGCGGCGGGTATTGATGGGACTCAGAAACATCCCAACAAGTTAATCAGTTGTTCCTTATATCATTTCCAACAAATAAGTCCCGATAAATCTGCAGTGGTTGATTTGTAGTAGGATCACAGTCATGTAATTTTCAGCAGGCAGCTGACGTAGTGTTCACTTGTGGTCATAGTTACAGTGACGCCGTGAAATCTCTCACAAATCTGTGAATCCAGACTATAAGCTGCATCACTGCCAAAATCTAATCAGGTGGTCCTTGTGTCATTTCAGATCTTCCCTGAAAATTTCATCGAAATCTGTTGGTCCGTTTTTGAGTAGTGTTGCTAACAGACAGATGAACAGACAAACCAACGCCGATTGCTGGCGGGGCAACAAAAAGACATTTTAATAAGTCTGCAGAACGTAATTATTTTTTTCCATTATGACTGTGGTTCCTCCTGTTGACCTCTTTTGATACCATACAACCATTTGTTGTCACGGGGCACCTCTTTAAAGGTGCAGGAGAGGCGGGGCGGTTCTTTAAAGCTGCAGGAGAGGCCGGGCTGGGAACCAGCAGCTGGACCGACGGGAACCCTCTGGAGGCCGGGCTGGGAACCGGCAGCTGGACCGACGAGGACCCTCCGGGGGCCGGACTGGGAACCGGCAGCTAGACCGACGAGGACCCTCCAGGGGCTGGACTGGGAACCGGCAGCTAGACCAACAAGGACCCCCTGTAGGCCGGACTGGGAACCGCCGGCGGTGGGACCCCTCCAGAGGCCGGACTGGGAACCGGCAGCGGCGGAACCCCTTCGGGGGCCATGCTGGATCCGGGTTCGGGAAGCCCTCTGGAGGCGGGACTGGAGCTGGAGCTGAGGACCCTACCAAGGACAGGGCAGAAGCTGGGCACTCCTCCGAGGGCATCACTGGAGCCAGAAGCTCCTCCGGGGGCTGAGCTGGAACCGGTGGATCCCTCGGGGGTAGAGGTGGAACCGGTGGATCCCTCGGGGGCAGAGCTGGAGCCGGTGGATTCCCCGGGGGCAGAGCTGGAGCCGGTGGATCCTCCGAGGACAGAACTGGGTCCGGGAGCCCCTCCGGGGGCAGAACTGGGTCCTGGGGCAGGACTGGATCCGGGGAAGGGGACCCCTCCGGGAGCAGAACTGGATCCGGAGCCGGGGACCTCTCCGGGGGCAGAGCTGGATCCGGGGGCCCCTCCGGGGGCAGAACTGAAGCCGGGGACCCCTCTGGGAGTGAAACGGGAGCCAGGACTGGGGACTGAACTGGACCCAGGACTGGGGACAGGACTGGACTTGGGAGAGGGGACCCCTCAGGGAGCAGGACTGGGGACTGAACTGAGTTCGGGACTGGGGACCTCTCGAGGGGCAGGACTAGATTTGGGACTGGGGACAGGACTGGACTTGGGACTGAGGGCCCCTCGGGGGGTAGGATTGAGGACAGGACTGGGTTCGGGATTGGGGACCCCTCAGGTGGTAGGACTGGAACTGGGGATTCTTCAGGGAAAGAGACTGGGGACTGAACAAAACATAGAGCTGGGGACTGAACTAAACAAAGAACTGGGGACCTTTCGGGGAGCTGGACTGGACACGGGGTTAAGGAGACCACAGTTGCAGGAGGACCAATTGGGGTGGCCACTGCAGGGGAGCCACTTGATGTTGGGGTGGCGTACAGTCTTCTCAGGGCTGGAGGGGAGGCGCTAAGCCTCCTCAGGGCTCGCAGAGAGGCGCTAATCCTCTTCAGGGCTTGAAGGGGGGTGCTAAGCCTCGTCAGGGCTCGAAGGAAAGCGCTGGGTCTCGTCAGGGCTCGGGGGGAGGCACTATGCCTCTTCAAGGCTGCCGAGGAGGGGCTACATCCCCTCAAGGCCGCCGAAGAGGCGTTATGCCACTTCAAGGGCTCAGGGAGGACGTGACACTGCCTCAAGGCTGCCGAGGAGGCTCCACGCCTTCTCAAGGCTGCTGAGGAGGCGCCACACCTTCTCAAGGCTGCTGAAGAGACGTTACGCCTCTTCAAGGACTCTGGGAAGGCGTTATGCCTCAACAAGGACTCGGGGGAGGCGTTATGCCTCAACAAGGACTCGGGGGAGGCGTCTTGCCTCCTCAAGGCTGCCGAGGGGACTTTAGGCCCCTTCAAGACTGATGAGGTGGCTTTACGTCTCATCAAGGATTCGGGGGAGGCGTTTTGCTCAACAGGGACTCGGGGGAGGCATTATGCCTCGACAAAGACTCGGGGGAGACGTTATGCCCCTTCAAGGTAGCCGAGGAGGCTTTATGTCTCATCACGGACTCGGGGGAGGCGTTTTGCCTCATCAAGAACGCAGGAGAGACGGGGCGCCTCTTTAAAGCTGCAGGAGAAGCTTTTAGTTTCCTCAAGGCTGCAGTTGAAGCCCTTAGATTCCTCAGAGCTGCAGGTGAAGGTTTTCGCTTCTTCCAGGCTGCAGGAGGAGCCTTTAGCTACTTCAAGGCTGCAGGAGAGGCTGGAGGCCTCTTCAACACTGCAGGGGGAGCTTTTTGCCCCTTTAACGCTGCAGGGGGAGCCTTTTTCTCCTTTGAAGCTGCGGGGGCTACAGGGATCTGGGACGGGACGGTGGCCCACACAAGGACAGAAGATGGGGCGACGGGCCCCACAGGAACAGAAGACGGGGCGACGGGCCCCACAGGAACACAAGGCAGGGCAACGGGCCCCACAGGAAAAGAAGACGGGGCGATGGGCCCCACAGAGACAGAAGACCTGGTGACGGGCCTCACAGAGACAGAAGACGGGGCGACGGGCCCCACAGGGACAGAAGACGGGGCGACGTATCTCTATGCTGCTGAGATGTGCTCTGATGTCAACCACTCTCTGGCTTGAGAGCCAGCTGAGGATCACAAGGTGAACACATCCCAACACCATGACACAGCCTGTCCTGCTTTCTGTCAAAACTCTTAAACAAGTTTGTCTGACATTATCATGTCAGACAAACTTGCCATGGGATAGCGACTTCTGAGATCCAGTTTTCATCTTTTTCTTAACTTTACCCTTCATTATAGACTACTGACTTGACTCAGTTGAAGCTGCCCCTTGGAATTATGAGTAACAGGAAGTCCTGCTGTGTGGAATGCTGTAATGTTATGATTTAATATCACCTCTGATCAGAGCCGTTTCCAGAAAAGACTCATTGACTATTGTCATGCTTTCATACCATCTTGTAATGGTTTTAAACAGTTTTAACAGGAGTTTTAATGCACAGCAGGTAGAATACTGCAGCAACAATACTAAAGAGCAACTCCTTGTAATTGTAACAACCTGAGAAGGTCCTGATGCATCTAAATAACGTTTCACACATTATCATTACATTCTTTTCTTACTTAAAGAAAGTTTTCTATAGTTTACAAGATAAGCAGACAACTGAGTTTCTGCTGACTGTAACTAACAAAGAAAAAAAAGGCATGTTCAGTACAATTCAGGAATTTTGCTGGACTCATTTCAAAGTCTGAAAGATAATCTTGCTGCATCAAAGCCATTGGGACTGGAATTGTCAGGGAAGATGTGTGTGTCTGGTCTTTTCTATGGCTCCTCTGAGGACCCACTCCGCACACATCGCCTACTATCACAGAAAGAAAGTCTGACTCCAATGCTGTCTTTGCAATTGCATGTGTGGAAAAATAAAGGAAGTCAGAAAAATGACAAGGCTAAAGTTTGCACTTCAACAATTCTTATTATTTTCTGTGAAATTTTAGGAAATATGTGACTTTTGAAGACATTGGCAACAAGTTTTAATGGAAAAAAATACTGTAGTGATTTTGGACATTTCAGAAACAAAGAAAGACTCTGACATTGTTATTTTGTCTTTTAATTTCCTGTCTACACCAGAAGTGCTGTTGTCTAGCATTGTGTGGGTGCTGCTTGTGATTATCTGCATTTTAACAAATATCTGACCAGTTTCAGAGTTTGAGGAAGATGAGACAATTGTCTGATAAACACCTGTCATTATTTAGTGGGATCAGGTAGCTGTTACTGGTATCATGGTTATTGTAACAGGTTAGAATGGTTAATATTTGTGTTTTTACACTACCAGTCAAAAGTTTCAGAACACCCAAATATTTCCACTTTTTTACTGAAATTCAAGTAGTTCAAGTCCAATGAATGGCGTGGCATGGCATTAAGGTAAGTGGTGAACTGCCAGAAGTTAAAAAAAGGTAAGGTTACCCAAAACTGAAAAATAATGTACATTTCAGAATTATACAAAAAAAAAGTCTTTTTCAGGGAACAAGAAATGGGTTAACAACTTAAAGCTGTTCTGCAGCAATGGAGGTTGATCAAGCCTTGAAAGTTGGTGCTACCAAATCCTACAGGTGTCCCAACTTTTCTAGATTACTTCCAACCCCATCTGTTTGCATAAAAGTAGTGCTGGAACACACCGTGGCACTATATCATCAAGAGCATTATTTGGACAGTATTGTGCTACAGAAAATAGTGTGTTGCTATAAAAATGTCGAGGAAAAGGCAATTAACAATAGAAGAGAGACAGACCATCATAACAGGGTCTCTCCTACAGAGAAACTGTAAAGAAAGTCAAGGTGTCAGTGAGTAGAATATTCTTCACCATCAAAAGATACTCAGCTGGAGGAAAGTCTGACAGGAAGAGGTCTGGAAGTCCCAAAGCCATAACAGAATCAGAAGACAAGTTTCTGAGACTCAACAGCTTGGTGATAGGCGACTCACAGGACACCAGCTTCAAGCACAGCTTCATAGTGGTTGTAGTAAGAAGTTTCAACTGTGAACAGAAGACTTGGAGTTGCAGGTTTGACAAGTCGAGTTGCAGCAAGAAAGACATTGCTAAGATGTCAGAATGACAAAAAGAGGCTTGCCTAGGCCTTTAAACCACAGTAATGGACTACTGAAGACTGCACTTTTTTTGAATTAGTCAGGAATGACTCAGGCACTGTGAAGATACTGACAGCTGGACCTCAGTGTCACCGAGTTCACAGTGTGATATGACTGCAGCATCCTAAACAGACTGCTCAAGTGCTCAGAAAACAAAACCTGGTTAACTTTCCCAGGCTGTTGTATTGTGGTTCAGCTCAAGCTTGTTGCCACATGGGCTCTCTAATACAGCAGAGTGTTTCTGTCTTCTTTCACTATCAAAAAGTTTTAAGAACATCATGGAATCATTTTTGTATGACGCATAAATCTGAGCTTTCTGTGGGTCCAAATGGGTGAGAGGTTCCCATCTCCAACACCAGTAATGGTGCTCTGCTCTCAGGACAATGTGTTCTCTACTGATGAAACATAAAGGCAGAAGAAGATTTCATCACAATCATCCCTTCAAAAATGTTCCTGTAATGTTTTTACTCCATTTAAATATACTGCTGATGCAATTAAAGGTTTAATGTTTTTCCTATAATGTTTACAATTATGCAGTGATGAACATGCATGGTTATTTCAGTTTGTTTTGTTATTTATTATAAGAAAATACAAAAGAAACTATGAGTCAATCCACCCCTCCCTCCTTCTTCAGATGACTTAAACACAGCTGATCATGAGAGACCAATCCAAGCTCACAGTGTCACACTGCTGCAAATCAAACGGCTTTTTAATCTTCCCACCATCACTTAACATCATTTTAACTGATCTCATCTATGAGCTCTGAATTCCCCTCTGAAATACTTTTAATGTGTGGCTGTTTTTCTTTTAATCATTTCCTTTCATATAATTATTTAATTCCAGTATCTATAATGAACTTCAGACTAAGAACAAAGACAAGCTCTAAAAACAGTGCCAGAAAAAACAGATGTACTAGAAGAGAGGTAGGATGAGGAGGTGAGGTAAGAGAGAGCGAGAGAAGGAGATATACTGTAGTGCACTGTAAATCCCTTTTGAAGGACTTAATAATTTAGTTTTATCACAAACTTTCAGTAAAAAAAGATTAAAAAAATAGTAACTTTTCTAGTACAGAGGGTAAAAAGGGTAAGAATGTCTTAAACCTTAAAGCATTTTCTTCTTCTCGAGTTCAATAGGTGTGAATTTCGTGGTTTGATTATTATGAAAATGATGTGAATCATTTATTGAGGTCCTCACAGTCAGCAGATCTGGCACCAACTGAACACATATGGGAAATTTTGCAATGATACATTCGATTTCACCACTATCATCAAAAGTCCAAACGAGTGAATATCATTAGAAAGAATGGTGTTCATCTCCATAGTAGAGTTCTAGAGTCTTGGAGAATCAGTGCCAAGGCACATGAAAACTCTTCTGGGGGCACATGGCAGCCAAACGTGTTAATACATTTTATATACTTAAATCTATCACCCATCTTTATTACAGTAATTAGGTTTTAGTTAGTGATACTGGTCTGGATTATATTGAAGAGTGTTACTAATATCAATGAAATCCTTTTCACCAATGTGGCGACATACAACATCACAGTTGGCTAAAACCTAAATAATGAACATATTGAAACCTTTATTCCCCTCTCACTTTCTTATCTTCTACATTGAAAGAACTACTGAAGTGAATGGAACATATATATGAGTCAGCTGTATTTTCCTCTTTTTTTTGTTACACTCAAAAAGCAAACCAAGTTCCTTTCATTCCCAACTAAGGCTGCATTAGGTGACTTTCCCAAAAGCTCAGTAACATTATAAACCCTGAGTCCTGCATCCACCGAACAATAGACTGTAGGGATCAAGGCACTAAATCTGTTTGGGAAAATCACCCTTGCTCTCTCTCACCCTGCCCAAATCCGAACGGAGTCGATCTCACCTGGTTATTTACCAGCAGGGTGAGGGATTTTCTTGAAGGACTTGACGAAGTGAATGTTAGTGGGGCTAGGTTCAGGTGACCTGGAAGTCTTATGAGTATACAATTTTACTCTTATGTAGTTGCTTGAACTTCAAAAGAAAATACTTCTCAATACCAATACCTCTTTCTTTCTTTCACAAGTAAATAACACATACTACATGGAACAAGACATGCCAGTGCGTTTTTTTTCGTTTTTTTTTTTTTTACAGTGCACAACTTCTCAGTGTGGCCATCCAGGGGCAAAGCAGACCCTTGAGGCAGTGACACACTTAAACTTTAGGACTGCTGGCCGGCTTTGGTGTTATTCTAGACTAAACAGTCAGCAAACCACAGCGGATACAAACATTTTCACAGCCGGCACAACACTGCAGAGTGTGTGTGTGTGACGGAGAGAGGCAGACTGAGGAACGAGAGGAGGTTTGTGTGCTGTGGAATCAATGGATAAACTAAAGCTTACACGTCAGTCAGCTGCAGAGACTACTTATCTATATTTTGCCTCCTTGAAATGCGAGAAAAGATTTGTGTCAGACATTTGTTGACAAGTAGTTTAATTTGTCCTGAGGCAAATGTAGACTGTGGATCATGTTGTTGCTGTCAATCTTGTTGGGATAATTGGTTTACAAGCTACACAGCACTGAGTAATGGTTGCACAGTAAAGAAGATAGAGCCTAGTCCTTCTGAAACTCATTCTGAGTGTCGGGAATAAAACAACGACCATCATACTGTCGGGGAATTTTAACACTTTTGATTTAACATCTCCACAAACCCACACTGCAGCCTCATGTTGTAGGTCTGTCTGTTCTTTAGTGCGTACTTAAATATGCACCACCCACCTATCCATCCATCTGTCCATCCTTCACCTCTCTCTACCCTCGACAGTAATGAAGTCCAGAGTGTTTGGCGTGCAGCCTGTCATTGTGATGCAAAGGTCAGTGTGTCAAACACAGTTTTACAGATTCCCATGATGTAATACCACAATTGGACACACATGATATCAAATCAAAAGCTGATAAAGTGAATCTCAATGACATTCACTGGCTGTTGAGGATGCAGGAAGAGGAGTGGTGCTGATATCACGTGCAGCAGGAGAACATCTACTACTATTACTATTTTGCATAGTACACTACACTATAGTGATGTCACAGAACTAGGTGTGTGAACCCAAGCAGCAGGCAGCAGACAGGCAGGTGAAATGATAATGATTTAATATGTATATATAATAATATATAATATGTTTTGTGGTTTATTGTATTGTACATTTTCAAAGGAATAGTTCAGAATTTTTGGGAAATATCCTTATGTGCTCTCTTACTTTGAGTTTAATACCATAGCTATCAGCAGTAGTTTCAAATTCACTCTACAGACAAATTAGTGGAAAGAATTCCTCATCTAATAAATGTATTCCCTAAAATGCCAAAGCTTTCTTTTACATTCCACTTTTCCATTTCATCCTTTGCTTGTTGTCATGTGTGTTTATTTCCACGCACATGTGTGTACAATAACGTAGGTTTTATTGTAGTGTACTGCAGGGTAGTGCAGTTTAATTCAGTCATAAAAGTAGTTTTCTTACATACAGACCCAGCCACATATGCTTTGTCTATGCATCCACGTAAAGCCGGCAAGATTTATATGTGTGCGTCTGAAACTGAAATACATATAGACTGAGTCATAGTTTCTTAGCTAGTTGTGGCTGTTACCATCAGAAAGTTGTCCAAACATCAGCTGTGGAGGGTCTGTGGTTCCCCTGAGCACATTCAGACACATTGACTGCAAATCACGTGTGTGTGGGTGTGTCGGTGGCAGTGCGTATGTTTAAGTGGGGTGGTATCAAAATGGTTTCTTGAGTTCAGCCCTAACACCAGCAGACGTTATGACACCATAATCACCTTCATGCACACGTGCACACACAGCACTCGGTGCCATGATGTGAACCTGTAATGGAAAATAAAAGCATTCAAAGCTGCAGGCGGAGACGTCACGTCTAAAGCTGGAGCTCTGGTAGCAGTTTTAGAAACACAGACTTGAACCCAGACTAACTCATCCGTACTGGTTTAGCGTCAGGTCATAGTGGAGGCAGGGTTTCACTTTTGGCATGAGCAATAAAATAAAGAACACTTTGGAGTGTACTGGTACTCTGAGGGCTTAATGCTGTTGATCATGAGCTATGATATCCCAGGTTCCAGTCTGGAAGACACCTCCTTTCATGCATGTTTCGTATTTACACTACCGTTCAAAAGATTGGGGTCACCCAGGCAATTCCATGTTTTCCACGAAAGCTCACACTTTTATTCATGTGCTAACATAATTGCGCAAAGATTTTCTAATCATCTATTAGCCGTTCAACAAGATTAGCTGACACAATGTAGCATTAGAAGACAGGAGTGATGGTTGCTGGAAATGTTCCTCTGTACCCCTATGGAGATATTTCATTAAAAATCTGCTGTTTCCAGCTAGAATAGTCATTTACCACATTAACAATGTCTAGACTGTATTTCTGATTAATTTAATGTTATCTTCATTGAAAAAACTGATTTCCTTTCAAAAACAAGGACATTTCTAAGTGACCTCAAACTTTTGAATGATAAGGTATGTGACCGAGTTAAAATTCTTGATCTATTTCTATCCCTAGTGAGGTCTCCAACAAAGGAGACTAAAGTTGAAACATCTAATCTAATATACTGTACTTTAGCACTTGCTGAAAGGCCTCAGAGAAAGCCCAGTTTTTGGAAAACTGTCCTATGTGGAAAAAAACAATAACCTGAGAACAGGTCAAATACTCCACACATTATATACATTTCACTCTTACAACATAAACCGTATGACGTAACAAAGATTTTGTTCATGGCTGTGTCTTTCACATTTCAACTTTGCAACACTTCAGCAAGAGTGTCTAATTAATCTTTGTGTATTTCCAGTCATCTCTCCTATTCAGCCTTGTAATAAAGAAATCAAGTACACTAAAAGGAGTTTAAAAAAGCTCTTGCAGGTCTTGCTTAATAATCTCCATGTTTTCAAGTTTACCACAGCATCAAAATAGCCACAGTGCAAACAGGAAAAACCTCTAAAAGAAGAGAGGATTCTGCCTTGAGCACCAGCACATTAAGGACCACCACTGCAGGACATCAGTAAAACTACTGACTGAATTCAGGTCAGCCTCAGCTTTACTTTTAACATTAATGAGGTTCTGTTCAGACTGACCGAAGCAGTTTGTGAATAAACACGGCTGCCTCATTCATCTCAGTAAGACTGAACTGGCACAGTGGGTTTGCCACCACAGCAGAAGGGGAAAAAGATTAAAAAATTGTAGCTGGCTCAACTTTTGCCCCAACGTAGTGAAAGAGGAATCTGGCAAGGGGCTGCAGTTTAATAAATACAAGCACACATTCCTGTAGATCATTTTGAACAATGTAGTTTTGACAGACTTGGAAAGACAAAGGATAAAACAAAGTAAAGCCCTTCCTCACAGTGTTTTAAACCACAAGTGCTTGTCATTTGGTCTCATAGATCTAATACTCAGTGGTACATGAAGCAACATGCTGCTATTAATGTAGCCCATTGGCCTTTTTAATTCACTGCTTTTTTCAGTCTGAATGTCCAGTAACTGTTAGTAGACAAAATTTCTGGTGTGAGCTGGATTTAGATATTTCCAGACAAACAATCGTTCACATTTATATCTATGTGAAGTTAAGCACCATCAAGGGATAGACTAAGATGTAGACGATATTAGACAAGGCTGAGAAACTGATGAACACATACTGAGACATGACAAGAGAAACTGCAAAGTCTAGTTTCTCTCTTCTCGTTGGGTGGGCCCCGGGAAGCACTGAAATTTAAATCATCGCTGTTTGACTTCTACTATACACAGTCACTCTCAAACGCATCGGCCTCGAGGATGTTTAGATGACCAGCAGCAGTCAAAACGTGTTGAGTTATGTTCTCTGTATTTTATGGTTTTGTTAACAGCAACCTGTCCTGTAAGAGCAATTCACTAGTCTTTACTCCTACCTTTCATTTAGCTTCCTATTAGCTAAAATCACAATAATTAAGTGCATCCAATGGATACACCCTCCTCCTCTCTAGATGTAATATGTTAGTCATACACTGCACAATATTCAGGAAATTTTAAAAGGTGGGAGAGAAATGAAACATCTCTTGGTTGTGGTTTATTACAGCTGTGCTGATGCAGCAACATCTTGTGTTGCTTTGCAGTTTAATGTTGTTGAAAAAGTGGGATTTGAGCTGAGATGATCGACTGAGAATGAATTCACTGTCAGCTTCAAGTTTTGTTATTGTTGGTGTTGGAGACCATTATCTTGAGGCAGAATGGTTTTGATATCAAAAAGTTGAAGAATACATACCAAACTCTTGAAATAGAACAAGGAACTATTGATCTTTAGTAATCTGATTTGTCTGTGATTACACATTTTTGGTGGTTTTGCGAGTAGCCGAAGATGTGAATTCCAAGAAAGAGAGAAATACAGATTAAGTCTACTGTGCCCCACCCAGCGCTGTTTAAAAGAGCACTTTCAATGTGGTGGAAGCAGTTGTTTTTTTCTCTTAGTTTCCCCCTTCACCAACACACACAGACACAGTTCTCAAACACGCATTCGAATGCACTCCCCAGGTGATACCTCCGGCTCTGCCTAATGTGGTGTGAGGTCATGCTTCTAGGAAGGGATGGAGAGGTTTGAAAAGGGAGGGATGGGAGAGTCTGAGTGGTGGGAGAGACCTTTAGTGTCAGCTGTGTGGCTTGCATGTGTTGTGTTTGTTGCCAGAAAACCAAGGAGCTCCCCCCATGAATTCATCGTCAGACTGCTGCAGCTTAGACACTCCCAGTGAACACAGAACACAAAGCAAGACCTTGATATTTAGTCGTCCTGCTAACGTCTCAATGTGTCATATCCTGCATGTTTTCGTTATGATTCTGTCTCGTGCTCTGAAAGAATCAGGACCGGGGGAAATGATTGTACTAGTAATGGTAGCATTCACTTTTTTAAATGACATGTCATCCTCCTTTCCTAATTTCATCCAGTTTTACTCTAATCCTTCAACCTAGGACCCTGAGATAGAAAGGCAGCTTCAAGTCCAACAGAAACCTGATCAGCCTGATTTTGGCCCTGATCCGTAGAAGAAAATGTCAGAACTTGAGTGACAAGGATTAAGAAGCTAGTCTGAAGGAATGCTACTGCGCATGCCATCCATTTGAGAGTTGTTACTGTATTTACTACAGACTGAAGGAAAGAGTGGAGAGGAAAAGACTGCAGTCGAAGTAAAAATACTGATGGTTGAATGCAACATGTAAAGGTACACCACTGAATAAAGCATCAGCTGTGCACCTTCAGACAAACTCCGCATTGTGGGAAACCTTGAGTTGTGCATTACTGATATCCTGCACCTTCTTAAAAACAGTGTCTTTACAAACTGGATCAAGGCCAGTTTTTTCCCCCATGTGTCCCTGGAACTCTCATCCTAAACCCAAACATTACAGCACCCTATTCTGAGACTCCTTTAAAACATGGCTGTGTGTTTACACAGTGAGGTGATGCATTTTGGGACCGCTGTGACCTCATGGTCATGGACAGCTGCTGGTATATAATAAAGGAAAAATGAGTTGGGACAAACACACTCAATCCCAGAAAGAGGGAACGAAATAGCTTTCTAAGGGGGAGACATGTTACGTATTTTGGGTATATTGGGTATGGGTGGGGGTCAGGCCACTGCAGATATCCAGGTCAGATTTAAGGTGAGAAAGTATTTAACAGGTCTATTGAAAGAGGCACACTAAGTCCCTCTTTGAAGAAAGGGCTAAAGGTTAACAATAAATGACTGAAAATAGAGGAGAAAGCAGCAATGTGACCTGTATCTAAGACCTGCAGTGGAGCAGCTTGGTGCGGAACTGGTCTAAAGCAAATACTTTTGAATGGCTTATAATCAAACTTACATTAATAAGCATTGTCTCCAGGAATTAGTCATATGTGCACACTAGTGTCTGAAATGACAAACTTGCTTCTGCCTACTATGCAACAAACTGCAAGACATAAAAGTAAAAAGTTACTTCAAGTCTTGAACAGATGTACACTTTTAAAAGAAAAAGAATGAAGCATAATTTTTCCAGTGGCTTTTGCAGACTTGTAATGCACTGGAGAGAAGTTCAAACACTGTGAAACTGACAACAGAGTTCTCAATCGCCAGAAAAACAGCTTCACTGCTGCTACTGATTTGGTCGATGATGATTCAGTATATTCAGCTCACTTCACTTTCACTCCTTCAGTTACAAACACAGGGACTCACCGTTCAGCCTTATAAAGCTGTCCAAACCTCAACTCGTTTGATGCTGAGATGAGCATTAGAACATACTCACTGTCCTTGAAACTTGCTGTTTTTTTTATGGAATCTGATGTATAACAATGAACAAAATTCCCGAAATAAACAATTTTGTTCACATTTACCTTTAGCTAGTCCACTTTAGTCTGTTGCACTTTTCTTCATTCATTACAACTTTATCATAAATCTAGTTCACATGTCTGGTAGTCTGAACATTTATAGTAGTTTGTTTATTAAAATATATGGTGACGAGCTGCAGATAGTTACCTAACATACATGTGGTGTTGGGATCATGCACATATTGCCTGTGTGCACCTGTACTACTCATCAGATGTGCTCTTGAGTTCATTTAAAATGAAATCAGGTCAAAGAATCATTCTTTAGAGTGTGATTGTGAAACAAACTTGGTGTTAGCGAGGCTACTTTGTAATTTATCCTTGAGAAGAGCAACATTGCAGCTTCAGTCAACAACCAAAGTGTAGATCAGCATGTTTTATTAATGGGTAGATTAGTATTGTGCAGCTTTTTGCACCACCTAAGGTACATTTGTATTATTATTATGTACAACTTGTTCTGCAAGTTTGTTCTATGCAAAATGCATTCACCATAGAAGGGAAAGTAATGTTTTGGCATGGCAATTTATTAGATTGGGAAAAATACAAGATATAAATAAAAAAACAATAAAAGAAGGCTGTTCATGTGAATCACTTTGTAAATACAAGTCTATATAAAGTCTGATTTTGGCACGACCTGCAGATTAAGGCAAAAACATCCTTACTTGGTATCACTGTGATACAGTGTTTGCATGAGTCTTATCTTTCTCACTGTAGTTTTATTCCCTGAAACCCTATGACAGCATTTTCACTTTCTGACAAAGAGTCCTGTCTTTCAGCAAACCGTTTTTTTCCCCCAAGATGTGTCCAGGGTGGTTGCCATAGCGCCATATACACACACTGTGCAGCTGTGGTTGCAGATTGCCGATGTGTAACGAAATGTGCCGATTGCTCCATCTGGTGGGATGAAATGAGCCTCTGTCACACAGAAATGCATGCAATTGAAGAATTTTTTTAAACAAACCCAGGTATTAACAAACCCAATGGCCATCCATCAGCTGTATAAACTGTATAAATGTGCACAGTTGGTTACTGCATGCCATTCCCCTGCTCTGTTTCCTCACGTTTCCTGTCTTGCTTCACTGTCTACCTATTAAATGGTACAAATGCCCTCTAAAAAACGTGCAGCAGAGGAATGTGGGGAAGACATTTGGAGCTCAGACGGCATTTCTGACAAGATGAACAACAGGGTCACACTAATGTTTTCAACAAATTTCTCCCATTTAAACTCCCAGAGTAATCTCTTATGCATTTCTTGGAGGTTGGAAGATCATTTGTGGGACCTCCATGAGGCTGCCCTGCATTGATTTAACTGCTGGTTCCTTATGTGTCTACACAACATTATACTGAATTAAAATTATTAGATGCAAGCATGTTTCAAAGTGAAATCTGTAGTTAATGTTTAGCCAATTTCCTTATTTTTTATTTTTTACCTGATTTTTAAAAGTTGGATTGTATTGCATATGTTTTAAAATGGTTACTCGAGGTAACCAAATGCCTAAATGCCTAAAAAAATGATTAAGATGTAATTAAATCCCAGTCTAAGATATACAACAGAGCAAAGACCAGAGAGGAAGCAGATCTACTGTTTTTACAGAAGTCATTTTTACATGTCTCCAGATGAGAACAGGTATAAATACAATTAACTGTGACTGCATTTCTTCTTTCTGCTTCAGTTTCAGTGTCCTGTTACTCTGCATGCTGGCTTACAGTCACACTGTCATGGCTTACTGGACACTGAAACAGAATGGTGCCATCTTTAATGTTATTAGTACCACCTGTACTCAGTATGCTGTGAAAAAGGCCCGTACAGCTGCTCAGATTTCTGGACCAGCTAGGTAACAAATGGAAAACACCTGTGTGGATGGACCATTTAAAAGTGTTGAATTTATTTTTATTCCCATTTATTTAATTAAGCAGCACTTGTAAATATCAACAAGGAAGTGTTTATGTGGGGGAGTAGCTCAAATGGTAGAGCACTTGCTTAGCATGTGAGAAGTAGTGGGATCGATGCCTGCATCCTCCAAAATAGCCTTTCTCTTGGGATTACTGAAGTACCTACCTATGTTTAACTAAACCTATAGATGTTTATGTGAATGCACATGCACAAATATTGGCTGTATATGCATAGATATTGTCACTGTCACTTTGTCTCTCTGACAAAACTGTTAAATAATGATATAATAACTGACTTTCGCCTGCAATGCTTGAGCTCGTAAAAATGCACTTTGAGACAGTGCTTGATTGCTGTGTCTGATGTACATTCCCAGGTTAGCATAAATATCTATTACAGGATGGCTATTATATAAAAATTAGCAACTTTAAAAGCATGGCAGTTCTCTTATAAAGGCTGATCGGTGCTTCATTTATAACATATTTACTGATTTTTTATGTGCCTTTTACTTCATTGTGTCATATTTTACTGTACAAAGTGACCAACTTTCTAAATGCAAAACCAATCTGACTTCAATGGCAGGAGTAGAGACCTGCAAACTGTGAATAATTAGGCATAAAGTTAGGTAAGGGTCTTATGTGAGTATACTAAATCATACAGTGTAAGATAAAATAAAAACAAAAAACAGTAAAGCTGCTTAAAATTTATTTCGCATTAGCTTTCCTTCTTTTTATTTTTTCTATGTGGATCTGTAAATAAATTGAGCTGACTGATGCACAAATTAGGAAAAAAATAAAAAATTTAAGGTATAAAGTAAGGAAATATTAAAATAAAACTTTGAACATAAGCGCAGAGAGAAAGCAGTGAGGCAGCGTCCACCAAAGCCAGCCTCTCCTCTTTTAATAGACAACTAATGGAGAAAAATGAATGATGAATCCTTTTGAAAAATGGGCGACGGGGGAGGAGGACATTTGTGTTTTAAACCATCTATGTCATATAATTTTGACTGTGATGAATTAAAGAAAATTATTGCAAAAGTAAACTGTGTATTCATTCCAGTAGGTATCATTTATCACCTCCTGACCTGTCAGACTACTTAATCAATTAATGCCCGCGCATTAATCCATCTTCAGTCTTTCCATAAAGCTAACACTGGCTGTCAAATGGAAGTGGTGATTCATCACAGGCTGACCATTTGAGAAAAAAATATACAGTGTCTCTACAGGCCACATGGTGAACCTTCCATACTCAGTGGTTTGAATTTCACCCTCTTTTCTTTAAGTTTTCATCAACAGACTAACAGAATTATTTGGAACATGACATGGGAACATTTTTACAGGTAATGTACATTTTACTGCACTAATCATGTGGTGTATTACATCTGGTTTCCTTTACGACATGTAAAAAGTATAATTAAGCTACTTTTTACGTGGATGTATGACTCCAAGTTAGTTCTTCATCTGTGTTTTTGGTGTACCACATTTCATATACCTATTGTAGAAGATTGAAAGCTTGCTGATATGAAATATAAGACCAAGTCTCAATTCCATCACTCAATTCAAAATGCCAAAGATTACACAATTTGATAGGATTAAAATCATGATTTTTATGGGAGATCTGCCACCTGGATACTCAACAGGTTGTATTTGCATTGTTGTTAAGAAATTTGAAGAATCTAGAGAGAATTAATAATCGAGTGAAAGGCCAAGAAAACTGTCTGATGAGAATTGACATGTTTGAGATGCCGGATGAAACCGAGCGAAGAACTCTCAGCATCTCTCTCAGTTTCAACTGGATGCCCAGTGGATTCTTCTACAGTCTGGAGAAATCTGATCAGGAATGGCTTCTGTGGAAGGATAGCAGCCAAGAAAGCACTTTTGCAGAATGAGAACAGGGCTAAATAATATGCAAAGACTCACAAAGACCAGAGTGAAGATCAACAGAAAAGAGAACTGTTGAGTGATGTCTGAAATGTTCAGGCTCAATCATGGACAATATGTGCAAAAAGGTGCCGAAGAGAGGTGTAAGAAAAAAATGGTGGAGGGCTTGTCATGGTTTAGGGCTGAATTTCTGCCAGTGGTATTGATATAATCATAAATACCAAAAAGACAGTCTGATTCATTATATTATTTACTGTCGAAATCTCTTGATTAGAAACAAATTTCATTGTAAATGCAGTTAAATTATATTTGCAGAAAAAAAACAAGACCTCGACAGAGTCATGACCTGAATACTATGGAAGCTGTATGATGATCTGGACAGAAAAAGACAGCACAGATCCAATAGCAAGTCAAGGAAGTACTGAAGGACGTCTGAAATATTATACCACAAGATAACTTAAAAAAAAATAAATTCAAGACAGTTGACCCAAAAGTGTTTAAGATATGCTAAGTCCAAAGGAAGGCCACACTAAATACTGACTGTAGCCAAGAGAAGTCATCTTATTGTCACTGTTTTGATATTATGAGCATTTTCCAGATTTTTCTCATTGCATGTTCATAAAGAGACTGAGAAATAAATACGTGTGCCCATTACAACCAAAACAACAAACCTCTGGCACAGCACTGTACATATAATGTGTATCTTTTGGGGAAATATTGTTGTTCTCAGCACCTTCTTAAATAAATACTTTTTGGGAACAACAATAACAAACAAACAAAAAGACTCAAAACAAATATCTATGCATTATTATATCATATTTTATGCTAGTTTAGTTTGCTGTAAAATATTACTTCTATACATTACGAAACAGCTATAGTAACCCTGTGTCATATTCACATACAGAATGGTACTGGCAGCAGATCACTAATCATAATGTGATTAACTGTAACTAAAGCCCCCAGTTTTACTTGCAGCTTGTTGTTGTTCTCCAAACTCTTTAAATGTCACCAGTTTCATTGTAGTAGTATTTCATCGTGTGTAGTAAATTCGTTTTTCCCACGGAAACAGAGGAGGGCGTCATGTGATCAAATCAGCTGATGTTAAAAAAAAAAAGCGTGAAGCCGCGAGCAGCAAGGCCCCCGTGACGCACAGCTCACTCTACGGTACGCCATTTGTGTCTAGCACCAAAAAGCGCGGACCGGGGAAATAGTCGTATAACAAGAGGTAAGGTTATTTTATTTTTGCCTGCACTGACTCATTTGTACGCGGGTTGTTTCAACTTAAATGACATTTAACTCTCTGGAGTGTTATCGAGCAGCTTGTCGGTGATAGAGATGACTGTTTCAGAGGTCGACGTTAGCCTCCTTTTTGGGCCTCTGTGCTGCCGTCGTTTTCCAAGCCTCAGAGCCGTTTAGTCCCGCCTCAGTCGCGCTGTCATTGGATGTCACGGCTGACGGAGCAGTGTGATTGGACGAACTGGGCGTATTTCAAAGTACAGTTGGGGAACATGTTGCTAGTTAGCGAGTTAGCAGCGGTACGTAGCAGCGGGAGCACAACAAAATTCGTGTTCGCGTTCCAGAGGAGTTTATTCAGTGAAACGAGTTTTCTTGTGGCGTTTTACACTGTCGCACGGACTGGCTTTCTTATCGTGGCAGTTTTTTCTGTGTTTGCGTGAAAGCTCTTCGGCTAACTTTAACGTTACTTTTAAGCTAGTGTTCGAAGCATAGTGGTGAAACCGCTGCTAATGCACTACATAGACTTAGCGGTTAAAATGAAAAGAGGAGGGCTGCAGCGTACAGAAGTTGTGTGCAAGAATCTTATTAGGTAACGATGGACTTGTGCAGGAAACATTCAATGTTGGTCATCTTTGAAAGAGCTCTCATCAAATTGCCTCCCCTTCAGATGCCAACTGAGATGTTGTCTGAATTAAGACTTTTAATTCATTATTCACCTCCAAGTCTCTGGTCATTCAGCTTCATGCTAGTGATCAAAGTAACGATAATTTTCTGAAAATCCCTTCTTGATATGGTGCTACGTCTGTTAATCTAAGACTTTGTATCAAAATACACAGTAGGTGGGGATAGTGAGCACAGTGAGCTCGTTCTGACAGTTGGACGTTTAGCATGTATAAATACCATCCTCATGAACTCCTGCAAACACTTTGATATCGACTAAATGTCTAATAAAGTGTAGGGCATTATAATTTATATATGTATCGTGTGCTTTGATGTCAATTTTCTAGAATATTTTATATTTTTTTCATACTTCCAATATGTGTATCAATAAAGTCTTTTGCTACATGTTATATTTGCAAGTACAAACAGCTTTAGGCTTGTATACATTTAGACCCCTACACATGCACTGTGTAATCTATAGGTTGAGGATTATATTGATTTCACTTCAGATCATCTACATGTATGTTTAAAGATTTCTAAAAAAAAAAAAAAAATATCTTGACTGATAAGCTCTATGTAATATGAATATTGGTTGAATCAATTTCAAAAATGACATTATTTGAAAACTAGCAATCTATAAACTGACAATCTGTAAATACAACATTTTAGTTTAGAGTACTCACTGGTTCAGTGATGTTTCAGACCTTTCTGAAAGCACTCTCTGACTGTTTGTGCAATGCAGATTCCAGATTTCCACGTCACTCTTGTGTAAGTGTCCAACTGAACCAGCATTGGCTTGTGTTGTCACAGACCCTCTAACTGATTTTTGGTGAGCCCTGAAAAAAGTTTCTCTATTAGTAGGTAAATGTAAAAACAGGAATCTGCGGTGTTTGGCTCAAAAGAGAAATGCACTGCAACTTAAAATAAGCAAATTTAAAACACGTCTTCAGCAATTAGAAAACACAGATGTAGTGTTTATATAAAAAGGAAAAGAGTAGAGAAAACACTGCCAAATACTGAGACACTACACACATTTTTGCTGTAGTTGAGACTCTTAAACTAAATGTTTTCCTACACTGCTGCTGGATGGTTTACTTCAGTCATTTCACGAATCAAATTTGCAAATTTGTTCAAGCTTGTGTTGTCAGATTGAAGATTTCTTTTTTGATTTAGCTGTGTTCTGACTATTTGTATGTGTTTTTCAAGTAGCAGTGTGTTATACTCTCAGGGTCACTGTATTCTACTAGGAATGTATAGTATTCTTAAACATCGGAGAGGTCCACAACACAGTTAACAGTAACATTCAAGTGAATTTGACACTGATAGAATAACGTGATTGCAGCTGAATTATAATAGGAATGCTAATCTTAACAGATGTGTTTTGAGCTTGAATAGAGTCCAGCTGACAGATGTGCAGCAGCAGTGAGATCCAGAGTCTTGGTGCAGAGCAGCAGAAGGCTCCGCCACTTATGGTGCTGAGTCTAAAAGCAGAGAGAAACATTATAGCAGCCGAGGAGGATCATAAAGTACAAGACAGAGTGTAAGGATGGAGAAGGCTTGAGCTGGATGAGGAAGGTGTAATGTGGTTAGTGGAAGAAAGGCAGTCTTGAGAGTATGGGGGAATTAAATATTATGGGCAATTTAAAACAAATAGGTTAGATAGACTACACTGAAGATACTAGTCCTGACAGTACAGCCTCAGTGCAACAAAAGTGATTGCATGTGTAATTTCTAAATATAAGTAATTGATTGAAGAAGGTTTCATGCCTGGACAAGTAAGTAAGCGGATTTTTGGACTTCATGAACGTGGGAGAAGGTACGCAGCCATCAGTAGGCTGCTGAACATAAGATATGCCTCATATATGCAAACCAAATGAAGCAAAACTACAAAATTGTACTTTCTTGTGAAAATATTGGCAGGGCTCTCTTTGGTCAGGTGGATCCAGCTGGACTGCATAGTGCTGACATGGAAGTGGAGTTGTGCTGATATGAGGCTGCACTGCAAAAGTGAAGGGGGGATGGTTGCAAGTTTGTATAAATAATACAGTTATTGTAACATTAAGCAATTTTTAATTTAGTGATATTTAATTGATGTTGCACAGTGGTGTGCTCAGTTTTGCTGTACAGTATGTGTGGCGAAATAGACCGCATATGCAGAAAATTCAAGCAAATAGAGGAACACTTCTTGAGGTGCAGTGTGCTGAGCTGTTTCCACTGTCGTACAGATGCACTGTAACTTCTGTAGCTGTTTGATGCAGTAGAGATGTGGTTATTTATATTAGTATACCACATTAAATGGCTGAACTTATGCTTTTTGGTAATTTTATAAACAGCATTCAGTTTTCCTGCTGGCATTCTTTAAGTGACAATTTGTGTCAAGAAGCACTAGATGGCGACATTTACTCGTGCTTGGTCAGGCAGTGTTGCAGATGGATCACTTTTCAGAGGTTTATGGTTACAGTTTGTGGCAAATGCACTCAACTTATTTAGTAATTTTTAAAAACATTTTATACTCTGAATTGTTTCAGACAATCAGAAATGCTAAACATGAATTTTGTGTCTTTTTTTTCCCTCAGGTTTTTGATCAAGCATTGATGACTGCGATTAACTTCTCTGTAGAATAAAATCATAGGATATAATATGGATAAAACACTGACATCAGGAGAAGGGGCTGTTAAGGACAAAGCACCTGAAAATGACACCAGTGGGAAAGTGCAGCCAGATGATGTGGAAATGGAGGAAACGGCAGGAGACTCACTCGGTAGGACCGGTGAGCCTGATGAGGCAGACGAGGAGCTCGCTGAGAGGCCGTGGTCAGAGTCTGTACCTGCGGATGAGGATAACCTCTGCGTAATTTGTGGCTTCTCAGCCAAATGCCCGAGATCTCTGAAGATTCACTCTGCACGAAAGCATGGAAAAGCATCTGACAAAATAGCAAAGCCTTCAGAGAAAAGTGGAAATATCTCTGATGCTGAAATCCAGCGGGAGGCAGACATGGAGACAGAAAGCGACTCTGAGGTTAAACAAAACCAGGAGCCTGATCCTGATAAACTTAAATCAGCAGGCGGTGACAATGGCATGAAAACGAAGGGTCAAGCTAGAAAACAGAGTGTACTACACAAACAGCAGACAGATCAAGAAGATGCAACCCCTAACCAAGAGAGAAGAGTAAGCAAGAGAACCCCAAAACCTAAGATTATTCATTCCTGCAACTACTGTGGCCAAGAGTTTAGAGACAAGTCTCCACTGGATGTTCACATCCAGAGATACCACACCAAAGACACCCCATACACATGTGAGTATACACTGCTATCATATTCAGATTTGAAATCCCGCAACACACTTAGTTCATGTTACTTAAAATGTGTTACAGTTTAGCCTGTATATAAAGTTCTATTTTCGTCATATTACATGCATATTGTATGGAAAATCTGTTTTAGGATTAATATAATATTTAGAATAGTTTAATGAAAATCATTATTGTTATTTTTATTTTTATTTACAGTTTCTGCATTTGTTGTCTAAAATGTGTGTCTTCGAAATTTCTTTCAGTTGATGATGATGATAACGTAGAAGAAAAAGGAGAAGCTGAGGATCCAAACAACGCCGTGAAGATTACTCCAACACGAGTGGCGCCTAAACGTCCACACAGCAGGTTCCAGCTCAAGTGTGCAAACTGTGATTTTCGGGTCAGCACTGCAGCGCTGCTGGAGAGCCACAGTCGTCTTATACACATGGACCAGCAGTGGTACCGTTGCAAATTATGTAACTTCTTTTCAGCCACATCTGAGTGCATGTACATTCACCTGTCCTCAGAAAGCCACATGCAGCAGGAGAAAGGAAAGAAGAGCACAGACTCTTCCTCATTTGAACTATATGTGGAGAACATAAGCAGAGACAATGCTGGAGAAGGGGATAATTTAGATGATGTGATTCAGGTGACTGTTGGAGAGGGGACAGCAGCTTTGAGAGAAGGAGAACAGGAAACTGATGAGGCAGCAGAGGCTGCCAAAACTGTGTTGATTGAGGAGGAAGAGTCAGAGCTTGGACCCCCCAAAAAGAAACGAGGAAGACCAAAGCAAGGGTCCACAACCACTTGTGGATACTGTGGCCTGGTAGTGTCCAACGCTACCAACCTCAGTGTTCATGTTCGCCGTAAACACAGCAAAGATTATGGCTACAGCTGCACTCTGTGCAACTATAGCTGTGTGACCAAAGGAGACATGGATCGCCACTGTGTCACCAAGAAACATGTTAGACGCGTGCAAGAGTGTTCAAATAAGAGCCCAGTCACCAATCACATAAGTGCATCATTACAGGAACCCACAAGTACACAAGCCCAGGACGTAAATACCGACTCACAGCCCAGCGACAAAGAACAGAAGTCTGACAAAAATGCTTCCAAAGAACACAGTGGAGAGGAGCAAACTCAGTCAGACACAAGCCAGAAAAAAAGTAACTATGACTCTGTTAGTGCTTGCAGCCTCTGTGATTTTGTAGCTCAGTCAATCCCTTCCCTACATCTTCATGTCAAAAGAAAGCACACCAAAGACTTTGAGTATGTCTGTTTAGCATGTGGCTACTATGCAGTAACAAGCAGAGAAATGTCTCGCCATGCCAACACAGAGAAGCATAAACAGAAAAGCCAGAAATACCTGGAACCACAACGAAGCGAGGAACAGAAAGCTTTGGCACTTTCTTTAAAACAGAAGGAGATAACTGAGCTTCCAGACTCTAACCCTGAACCTCCAAACCCCACAGAGGTGTCTGAGTCTGCTTCCAAAGACAGGCCAGCTATGGAAAGCCAGAATGTTTCTCCATCCTCTGTGACCACAGAGGCTGTAAATGCTGTGGTTAGCGTGGCTGGCGGTGCTGATGAAAAGAAAGTGAAGACTATTACACCTTCCGCTGGTGGTGAGCCCGATCTGACCAACCGGACTTCTGAGCCAACAGCAGTGTCTGAACCCCAGCAGGCTCCACAACAACCTCAAATTTCAGTGGATCAGTCCACAGAGCAAGAGAGCAAGGAGGAAAGCGGTAAACAAGCAGAAGATGAACATATAAAGGCAGATGCAGATCCTCAAATGTCCAAATTCCTTCTCTTTGATCCCTGTATCGTATCCATGAAGGCCCTCGCTGAGCAGGAGCAGGTGATAGAAGAAGGTGTGGCTCTGGAAGGTGAGACGGCTGTTATATGTTTGACTGGAGGGTCACCGGTGCCCTCTGACCTCCTGTCCCCCAATTCTACATTTGTCAAGAAGCTGAAATCCAAGGATGGAAAAGCCAGGGAGGAAGGCAAAAAAACCATTTCTCGGATACGCTGTGAGGACTGTGGGTTCATGGCGGACGGCATCAGCGGCCTCAATGTCCACATCTCAATGAAGCATCCGTCCAAGGAGAGGCATTTCCACTGCATGGTGTGCG